>NW_009648440.1:2115299-2171201 GCF_000708025.1 Charadrius vociferus
CTCTTGCTTGGGGGAGGAGGAACGGTGCCTGTAACATTGTGTACACTGGTGAGAAAACATATGTAGAGTGGGGTTGCAAAAGGGTAGTGTCAGATGTTGTATAAATGTGGGAGAGCTCCGTAAGGGACAATTTCCCCCTTCCGAACAGGTGGCCTGCAGAGCCTATACCAGTCTTTAGAGCAGTGCTGTCCATGCCTTCACACATACTCTGGTTTGCTTTGTGTGCCTCCATGGACAGGAAACACAGCCAACACCTCCTCTTCTCTTCGCTGTGTCCCTCCCTCCCCCTTCTCCCAAGGGCAAAGAAGCAGAGAGAGGGCAAACTACGTTACTCATCCTGAGTTCTCATAGCCTGAGAGCACATTTGTGGCTGGCTTTTGTGTGAGAAGTGTAACAAGGAGGTGACCACCTGCACAGTCCCTCATACCTATCACTCAAATGAATCTTTGGTGAATGGTGAACTGCTTAGAAATTTTTTATATTAAGTTTAACTTTTCTTATTGGCTATATGCAAAATTACATGGACAAGATCTTAAGCTTGTAAACTAATGTTTGCACATCAATAAAACTAATCTTGCCCACAGTCTTAAATTACCAGTGTTGTCCACAACAGTTCTGTCTCATCTTCCTTCTGACTACAGAAAGTCCCAGAAAGGCTCAAAATACAAGAGCGTTGTTAAAGCTGCTCATGTGCCTAATCAGCACATTGCTGATATTAGTGAATTCCACTGCTATTTTTTATTTATTGGCATCATTTTTGTTTAGGGAGTTAAAGCCTCTCTCTTCCACTAAACACCTTCACCCATCATGCACCATTTGGTCCTTTACTCCAGCTGAGTGCTACAAATATAGTCTCTGTGTCAACGCCAGAATTTTAGAATTGCTGTGAGTAGACTGTGCCCGAGTGTGGAAATATAATCTGAGTTGAGAAATGTATGGGAATTGTCATTTTTGTTTGCTGAGGCTTTTTTTTTTCTTTCATTATTTGAAAGAAGCAAATTCTAAGAGAATTGCATAACAGAGGTACCCACTTCAAAACAAAAGCTGCTTGGTGCAGTATCTTCTGCTAGTATTCTGCATCAGCTGTGCCATTCAATGTGTTTCACATGGGATTTTGTGTTGCTGTCAAAGAGAAGCCACACAGATTTACTTGATTTGAAACAGGGATGCCTGGCAAGTCATTATGGGCAATCTGGATGAATATGTGTTGGCGTTTGCCTTATTTTCATTTTACTCAAGATTCCAAATAATAACCATCTCAAAGGTAATTTGTTTCCATTGTGTTAAAAATTCCATTGGAAAGTTGCTTTTTATTGTAACTTGTTAAATGCTTAATTGATATCGAGTAATAAAAAGAATCAAAAATCCCTCTGGTCCCTCTCAGGAGCTCAAGTTAACACCGGTGGAGCCAGCTCCATTGCCATTTCCAAGTTCTTCTGTAGTGATCTAGCAATTCATCAGTGTCAATGACACATGGGAACTCTCATGTTTGTAAAAGCCTGCAAGGGATCTATGTCCTACATTTCAACAAAAATCACAAAATCACATTTCAAGGTGGTCAAAAGTTAGGGAAACATCAGGCAAATAATTGCTAGCCCTTTTCGGAAGTGGATGGTAAAACATGGAGAAACACGCAGAAGCAAGAATTTAGCAGCTGCAACAGAAAGGTGAACGCTCCTCTGAAGTACCTAGAAAATTGGAAATGAAGCATATTGTCAGGATGTCAGAAGCATTTGTCTGCTGCAGGAGGAGGAGTGGTATGAGAACGTAAACAGGCAAATATGTTGATACATACACGTCACAGAAATCACAGCGGAGCAGTCATGGAAGGACTGATGAAGATCTTCTGTGATTCATTGCTTTATCTTCACTGGCCTACATCATTGCAGAGATTTTTCTCCACCCTCTCTCTACATGTTCCCACTTGACTGTTTATGTTCTTGTCAGAAGTTGCAACAAGGCCATGAGGATGTAAGCTTGAGTCTGCCCCATGCCTCACCATCAGTGTGTAAGAACAGAAAAAAATCTAGCCTGTAAAAAACAGCATCATAAAGTATGAGATTCCTTGCTGGTGTGCACTAGGCTTTATGGGTAATTGCCTCAGTCTCCCACCAGTCAAGATGGAGCAGCATGAGAGCAAACACATATATTCCGTGTGCTCAGTATTCTCATTTAGAGCTACCTAGACTTTAGAATACGGCAGTAGGTGGTCTGATATTTATCTATGTCAAAGTTGTAGCCTTTCAGATTGTTCACACGATTTTTCTTGCTCCTTACTTCACAAGGAGATAGTCTACATTGTCTCAGGCTGATCAGGCAGTTCTTGGTATAGAGTTCAGACTCACATTGTTATGTTGTTTTCTAACTTATTGGTAAAGTTGGTTCTGTAGAGGCTGATAATTAAAAGATGTGGAGTGCTAACAGTTTAGAGAAGACTGGGGACATCACTGGTACACGTGAAGCTATTTTACTTATTGCCATGTCCTCAATATTTAGAAACATGGCAGAAAACACCCTTTTTTTACAAATTACTCATCAAAAATGCCATTTGGTAGCACAGCTATGCATGTTGACTTCTTTCAGGACACAAAATATAGAATGTACATGACATCCATTCATACTCAAAATAAGGGCAGTAATGAGGAAATTCTTTGCTCTGATCCATCAGTGTGACCTATGCACTGAGACTGTATTGATTCTCTGACCAAAATTTTAGTTGGCAATTTTCTGATGATCTCACTGGAACACTGAATCTTTCTGATTTATCTTTCACTTCCCTCATGCTGCAAAAGTAAAAATGGTGCAAATGTGCTAAGCACTTGAGTGCTAAGATGTATCTTAAATGCCCAGCAATTGATTAAGTTGGATAATTGCTACTGCATTCTGACTAAATCTATGTCATAAAGTTAAAAAAGTAAGCAGTTGCTTGCATTGTGAAGAACAATGTTCTGATTAACTTCATAAGGAACTGCTTTGTGTGATCTTGGGTGTCCACTGATATTAGTTGCAATCTCCCTGATTTTCTGAATTCCTAATATTATACTGCAAACTTGATTTCTGTTTGTAGCGGTTTGTCTTTCTGCTCTTTGCCTGTTCTTGAAGTAGGTGATTTGTAACGTACTCTTCTCACTCGGGATTTTTACTCATGCTCATTGTTGTAGGCAAATCTC
This sequence comes from Charadrius vociferus, assembly GCF_000708025.1. Taxonomy (NCBI): domain Eukaryota; kingdom Metazoa; phylum Chordata; class Aves; order Charadriiformes; family Charadriidae; genus Charadrius; species Charadrius vociferus. The sequence continues at coordinate 2,118,470 of NW_009648440.1, forward strand.
TCCCTGAAGACATATCAGGCTTTATACATATGTTTGAAGAAATGTGTATGCCTCTTCACGCTATAAAATGTCATCTGCTGGTCATTTCTTTTTAAAAAATATTTATTGTTATTTTAACACAGTCCTAATACTAATACGAATTCTCATGTTTATGCTAATACATCTAATAATCGCAAAATCTTAGAAACCCATGAGTAGGAAATGGAACCTGGCATCATTGGTTACAAAGGGTCAAAGATATCCAAAGGCTCGGGATGCTATCTTATACCCATGTCACAGAATAAATTACTGAAGGTAACTTTTTTCCCCCTCACAAAGTTGTCTTCTCCTGGTCTAATAATCTCAGCTAATAAAATGCTGTGTTCTGAAATCTACCTAATTTCCACCAGGAGTTGCATGATGCTGTTTTCTTTTTAACTGACTAATTATTATTATTGTAGACATTTTATTTACTCCAAAGTGGTTTGGGGATAATTGATTAGGTTGCACCATGTCATGAAAGAACAGATGGCAGGCTAGTCTGTCAGCTCATCTGCAGCGTATGAGAATGCTAAGAAAATTAAAGGGAGGGGAAAAAAAAGGAAAAAAAGAAGAAAAAAGAAGGTGAATGGGAGGGGGAGAGGAATGAGCTAAGCTGTGCTTGCAACACAAAAAACTTCTTGTAGTGGGTGGTCCTTTGGGAAGGTAATCGGAGATCTGCAATATGTCCACTACAATCAACAAAAGGGTACAATACTTCTCTGCAGGGAATTGGGTAGGGAAGAACTTGTTTAAATAAAATTGCAGGGTTGTCAGAATGTTAAACTAATTCTCTAATGTTCTGTGCATTGTCTGGGGAATTTTGGCTTTGCATCATTTGCTGTACTGAAGTACTGAAAAAATATTTTAATAGAAGTGTTTTGGAATGTGTTAACATGTATTTTAGCTTTGGAAACCCTGACTGTGTTTAATGACAACTAAAAATGCTATTAGAAAAGCTGCACTCTCCTGTGTTCTCTCTCTGCATCCCCTCCCAGATTTTACATCCCTCTTCACTTAGTAGAATTGTTTATCTCAATGCAAAGGGAGTTTAGTTTGCTGTTATTCTGACTGGTTGGCACCTGCATTTTTGTGTGTATGTGTGTGTCTGTTAATTATTTATCAGTGTTGAACTACCACGGATCAAACTGTATGTCATTTTCTTGTGCGTTACTTGCGTATAGAGGAACTTAAAGTCTTGGACAGATCTCCCTTTAGCATTTGTATTTATGTGTGTGAAAGGGGAAACAGTGAGAAAATGGCAAGAAGAGAAACATGCACTGTCCAACCCAGAGCTTACCAAAAATACTAATCGTTATACCTCCAGAATCCAAAGTTCCTAAAAAGAGCGATCCAGAAGAAATTAAGTGATTTCTATGCAAAGGTTAGTCTTTCTAGACCTGATTCTCCCTTATGAGTTAGAAAGTATTTATGCATTTGCGAAGTAGCATTAAGTGTTAGCAAATCAAAAAGGCAAATCTTCAGCACCATCCTCCCTGCGAGGTACAAAACAGGGAGCATCTAACTCACAGTCAACAGTCACTCCAACAAGGTCGCTGCATCAGCTGGAGGGATGAGCCCAGCAGGACTCTCCTCTTCCCCAGTTCAGCCCATTTTCTTCCCCTCAGCATCCTATCAGTCACCAAAGGATCTGCTACAGAACTCCCACAGACCAGCAGGGATGAAGAATCCTCTCACTGTCCTCTTTCTCTTGTCTCTAAGAAATTGTGTCCGAGGAGAGGAGAAAATACCACTATCACAGGAGTTTCTTGTTAGGCAGCACTACAAGCTTAGATTTATGAGAACTCCTCTCCTGTACCGTTGCCTCAGTGTTTTCGGTGCTGGAAAAATAAGGGTTTTGTCCCTAAAATCTTACAGTCCTGGAAGGAAAGGAGGTCACAGGGATTTGTCCTTAAATGCGGAAAGGGATACAATTAAACCTTTGCAATCTAAGAGTTTCAGCTTGTCTCACAGTGTATCATGTCTCAGCCCAATGACCTTCCTTCCCTTCCTCCTGCAAATGTATAACTGTGCTTTCGTTTAAGTAATTCCAGTAGAAACTACTGGTTATATTTTACTTCCGTGAGGTAATCTTCTCCCACTAGTAACTGTGAACTGGCAAAGTCCTGCTTCTGATTTTTCTGGGTGTGTTGAGCTTTCCACACATCTGGAACAGCTGTTATTCCAGTGAATGGCTTTCCGGCTGTCTGCACGCCTTGCCCAGTGCTGAGCAGCTCCAAAAAGATCTGCCCTCATCACCTTCACAAACCTTTTCTGTTCAAAGGAAGAAAATGACCAGAGTTCGATTGCTGCATAAGTATTTGAAGCTTCTTCTTTATCAAAAATTGTCAGTGAAAAAGATTAGTTCTTATTGGATTGTGAGGGAGGGATTAATTACACTGACCACAGATGGGCACGGTGCAAAGAATGTCGGTAAACTCCCCACACAGCTCTCTAAAAGTACTTTAATTATGGCCTGCATAAATTTCTATTCCAGTTTTCGGACTCCCTTAAGCAGAGACTACCAACTGTCCTAAATTGCTTGGTGGTTTGTTGAGGTGGAAATGTATCCTCTGTGGACTAAACTCATTACTGGGAGGTTTATTAGTGAGAAGGTAGTGTAAGTCCATTAATAAATGAGGAGTGAGGCAAAATCAATTATGATTTTAATATGACTGAACCACTAAGCTGCTTTTTTTGAGTCTATCATTTAAAGGGAAATAAAAGTGTATGGGCGATTAAGAGGCAACGATGATCATAGCTGGTACAGTTGTTGATAAATGCAGGTAAGTAAATACCTGAGAAAATTAAATGCACAAATCAGCAGAATACAGTGATGTGAGTTCCCTCATTTGAAGGAAATTTGTGAACATACAGAATCACTAAGAGGTACTTTTGAAATCTAAACCACTGCCCCCTGGAATGAAATGGAGTATATAAAGCATGTAATGTAAAGTGCAGGCAAAGTGAGCAGGAGGAAAGAGAAATTCAATGATTTAGCATCTAGCCTGTGCAGTAAAATGATGGAGCTATTAGGACAGAAAATCTGAAAACTGGTAGCAAAGAAGAGTATTACGGAAGTAGCAAGTATCTATTCCAAACTGTGCCGCATCAACTTGTGTACTGTGGCTGTTCTCAGCTGGGACTATCTAGAGGGACCTTGACAAGCTTGAGAGGTGGGCCTGTGTGAACCTCACGAAGTTCAACAAGGCCAAGTGCAAGGTCCTGCACGTGGGCCAGGGCAATCCTGTGCACAAACACAGGCTAGGCAGAGAATAGATTGAGAGCAGCCCTGAGGAGAAGGACTTGGAGGTGTTAGTTGATGAGAAGCTCAACATGAGCTGGCAATGTGCGGTCACAGACCAGAAAACCAACCGCATTCTGGGCTACATCAAAAGAAGCATGGCCAGCAGGTTGAGGGAGGTGATTCTGCCCCTCTACTCTGCTCTGGTGAGACCCCACCTGGAGTCTGCCTCCCCCAACATAAGAAGGACATGGACCTGGGTAAGCAAGTCCAGAGGAGGGCCATGAAGATGGTCAGAGGGCTGGAGCACCTCTCCTATGAGGACAGGTTGAGAGAGTTGGAGTTGTAGATTTGGATTAGATGTTGGGAAGAAATTCTTTACTGTGAGGGTGGTGAGACACCGGAACAGGTTGCCCAGGGAAGTTGTGGAGGCCCCATCCCTAGAAGTGTTCAAGGCCAGGCTGGATGGGGCTTGGAGCAACCTGGTCTAGCGGAAGGTGTCCCTGTCCATGGCAGGGGGGTTGGAACTAGATGATCTTTAAGGTCCCTTCCAACTCCAACCATTCTATAATTCTATGAATGACAGATGAAGAGGACAGAGGTGATATTTCTGGATATTAAGAGAAAAACAGGACATGTGCCTCACAAAATCACCTTTGGAAAACAACGGCAGTTGGCAGGGATAGGAACACTGGTACATTGGCTGAAAATGTCTAAATGCTTCCAAAGGGAAAGTTGGAATGACTGATCAAGTTTCTGATGTGGGGAGTTTGAAACAATTTTTGCAGGAATTGGCATATGGCCTAGTATTCTACAGTATCTTTTCTAACAAGATGGAATAGATAATATGTGAATACGATTTGGAAAAGACAGTAGGTAGAGAAGGCCCAATAATAACAGTATTTCAACTGCAAAGGGTGATGACGGTCTAGAGATATTAACAGTGTAAAGAGGAAACAAGTAGTGTTAGGACCACCGATACATTGAAATGAAAGGGTGCTACAGCACTGAGACGTGCAACTTGCCACTTGGCAGTGCTTATATGGCACAGCGCACTACTTCTTCTGGAGCAAAACCTAAACCAAAATGGAACAAAACTCAGATGGGAATTGACAGTTGAGGTGGGAGTACAGTGTAGCACCAGGTCCCCTGAGCAATGAAGGCACATGATGGGACTATCCAGCTGTGCAGGCTGAAGACTTGGCTGGAGATCCACTCTTCTCAGGTATTTAAAAAAAATGGGTGAGATAGAGGTGAGGAGTGGAGGAAAGGGACTTAAACACCACCAAGAAACCAAACTACCCTGTTTCAACCGGGTCCTGCTATATTATCATACGCATACAGTGATTTCCTCCTGCCAGGAGTCTTTGTAAGCCTGTGTTTGTCATGCCCAGTTGCTGCTGACTGAAGTTTCATTGCTGTATTTTTCTACCTTCCAAAAGTGATAGTTAATATGAGATGTCAGATCCCTTTTATTATTTTTTTGTTATTGCTTCAAGGCCATTTGTGGTTTTATACAGTGAAGAAATTTCTTTTTTTTTTATGAACTTTGAATATTTTCTGTGCACTCTTCTTCAAACTATTTTTCACTCACACACTCCCCAGTAGTTTAAGTCTGCCAGAATGTATTAATGGAAGCATGTATTCCCAGTATCAAGCAGATAGCTATAATTTAATTTATTCTGTCTATGCCATGGTTGGATTCCTGGGCTGGTTTGGAGAACAGACTTGATTTAAGTGCTGATTTGATCCACTACTCACATATACTAGGGAGAAGGCTCCCACTGTTTTCAGTCAATAGGGGTCAGGCTTGGAAACTTCTGCTTGTCTTGAAGAATAGTCATCCAGAGAAATTTTTTGCCAATTTCAGGAAGATCATTGTGAGTCATTCTGTAAAAGGCAATGTGTCTTTGATTTTCATCAGTTCTTGCTGCTTTATTAGAAGGTCTTCTTGAACTTCAGGGTAAGATTTTTTCCTTTTAGATCTATACTTTGAAATGATGAAATGTGGATTGCTGACATTCTTGATGGCTTTATAAGGAAATGTGAACAGCTGTAATTAATGGGATGACATGCTGTATTAATTTCCTCTACCTTAAGTATTAGAAGTGCATTTTCTTTGTCCTGTTCAAATGATTTAGTTACACTGGCTGAAATGTTTGTGTTCTTACTGTAATGTTTTGATAAATATTTAGTTTAAAAGATTACTTCCTGGAACAATTTCTACTAAAAAAAGTGGTAGCACGAAAACTTGCTAAAAGTATATGTAATGTTGATGGCTAAACAAAATCTGTTAAAAAAAGTTCTGTTACTGGTTAGCAATAAAAAGGGGCAAATTTTTCTGGCTTGAGTTTTGTAATCTCAGTCTTTTCATATGACAGAGCTTGTTACAGCAATCAGCTGATTGCTCTTCATGGCCACAAACTTGGTCTCTATGGAGAGATCAAAACGTCTGAGGGTTTTATACTGAATTTTGCCCTCAACCAACTAGATTCTGAAAAACATAAAACTGAATTAATTTCTACTGTAAGGGGCTATCTTCTCTGCATACCAAGGTAAAGCCAGTGGGGATCTGACCCTAAAAGTGTGGGAATAAACTAACAATAAATCAGAAGTCATGCAAAGCAAAACTGGGAAATTTCATTGAGCTTTTAAAAAATATATTGGTGTCAACAGTCTTGGAGGTGATGACTGAAAAGAGGCATGTTAATTAAGCAGGTCTGAATAGGCTAAACCTCTTGAAAGCCTGTGAGTTTGAAATATGGCTTGCAGTGATGCACATCTTTTTGAGATTTCAATACAAGCGTCCATTCGACCAAAAGGTCATCAAGCACAGTTACACTGAGTGGTTGTCACCCAAAGAAAATAGCAAAACACAGTGAAGTTACAACTCATTCTCTGACAAAACCTCATGAATAAGGTGCCTCAACACAGCACCCAAAATGTCCAGGTCAGGTATACCGTGCTGTACCCAGCCAGGATGGTAGTAACATCTACAATGAGTCACATGTTGTTTGGCCTGTCATTAAAGACACTAGCAGACTCTCTGCTGACCTCCAGTTCACCTGTTGGTGGTACCAATGCCTGCTTCACAACCAGATGTTAAATGCTCTTGGCCTGTTTCCTACATGCTGTTGTGTGAGCAGAAGGGATTGAGCAATGATCTGTCCTTTTCGAAGGGTTCTCCCACTTTTGCCTCTGACGTGAATATGGAAGGACCTCTGGTTTTGGTTTCTATCTCTTTAAATGATGCTTGCCATTTTTAGACATGCTTTGCTGCAGCATCTACTTTTTTTTTACAAGTGCATAGTTATCTTGATGCAATCTCTCCCTCGCTGGGGAAACTTCCATCTTTTTACTTATTTCTGTTTGAGATACTTTTAATCACCTTTAGGGATGACATATGACACCTTACAAGCTTGACCACTCCCATGGCTGTGCACTACCGGTGTGATGCAAACAGAAGAACACATCAAGGTATCTGTTGCCAGATATGTTGCCTCCACTGATAATATGTGTGTACTTGGATGGCCAAGCCATCACACAGCAGGAGGCACGGAGAGAAGCTTAAGCTAATTAATTGTGTCTGGTATGGGCTACACGTATGCCTGCGGCTAGCTAAATATGCTGACCATCCAGGGGCAGGGGGAGGGAGCGGTGTAATTAACCACAGGCCTAAGATACCTTTGCACTGTTAGATTACATCCCCAAGCTGGGGAACTGCTGATATCTGTGGGACAGCAGAGTTGTAAGGACCTGTGCTGATCTGCTTGTCAGGTGTTTCTCGGGAAACCCTCAGCATAGTTGAGCAGAGGACCCAGGTGTCCTAAGCCTCTATCCATTGCCTTTACTGAAAACCATGTTCACCCTCAGGAATATTCAGATATTACCTTCAAATCTTTAAGTCCAATAGTGGGGCAAGACAGCAACTAGATTAATTGTATCTTTCATTTATAAATGTCTACAAAACAGTGTACTGCAAGAAATCAAGCACTCACATGACATTCTGATGTGGGATTTGGCTATCGGTTCTTGGTGCTGTGAGCTGTGCTCTCAGGGGTTATGACTCACCAGAACCCTTTGATTAAGCAGAAGTGTGCACTCACAAGGGACAGAACACCTGGCTTTGGTGTGATTCAGCCCAGTTGGGTTTTCTGCTTGGCAATTACCTTCTTATCAGGCTTCTGCCCTTTATCAGTCACAACTCTGCCTGGCTGTACAGAGAAGGGAGGTTGTGGTGTGATAAATGCGCATGTTCTTACTCTCTTGGGAGCCTGAAGATGCCAGATACCCTTCATGTGATGATTATCCCCAGACTGGCAGCAGAGACATTAATTTGGAGACATTTTCAGCCTAACAGACCAGCCTGCTCTCCAGAGAAGTGCTAGGTAAAGGATGAAACTGAGGAAGGCCCTGAAATATGTTTAAACAATTGCTTGAGTGAGCTCTGTACAGCTTAATCACGCGCTAGAATGGAACATGTGTAGGAGTACTGTCAGAAACAGAGAAGAAAATCAAAGACAGCACCTCACCGGCCGTAAATCAGCACTGACCTATTTGCATGTAGCAAGGGCTTGGGATCGCACCATCCGGCACACAGGCACTGGCTGAGGTGACTGCTTGCTTTCCAGCCTGGGGTTGCTGTCCTCCTGGCAGAGACATTCCCAGGCCTCAGCATCAGTTCACAGTCTTATTTCACCCTAGCTCACCACTATGTGTCAGAGTAAAGTGATCACTGTGAGCTGATACATGGACTGATGTTTCTTATGTTCTTCCAAGATGTTTTTGTGTTGTTTCCACAGAGATGTGACATTGCAGCAGGGAAGAGAGTTGGGGGTGGGAATCTTGCTAAGGTAGGACTGAACAAACTTCTCCAGATCCAAATATGCTCTTGTTTCTTTTCTAAAAGGTGTGTAAAACTGTGTGACTAATCCATATCATTAAATAAGCAAAACTGAAACTGCTTTAAACCGATTAAGCAAAAAACCAGAAGCCTGGAGGACTAAACCATTCACTTTCTCCCCTAAAAGCACTCTGAAGAATCCACGTTATATGGACAGTCTGGGAAACCGCAAATGCAACTTCCACCTGAAAACTTGGTATGTGCTTTTTTTTTTTCCCCCTGAATTGAAGTACATTTGAGAGCTTGTTTGTGCTCTCATTGTATTTGTCTGTTGACTGTCAATTACAGTATCTGTCTCATAGGCAACTGATGATGCCACCTCTTATAGGTAATGTAGGAGTACATACTCTTTCTTCAGCCCAAAAGGAACAGCTAATGGTGATGATGAAGTTGAAGGAGAAAGCTAGAAGGAACAAGGAAAGGTGTTATGAGGTCAAGCCTGAATGACTGTCCTGTTCTCTCCTCAGAAATCTCATATACATTAGCAAGTGAGCAGAGAGACCTCTCCATCTTTTTCATAGGTCAAGAGCAATCTAAGCATGCTGCCCCGACTTTCTGCATAGAATGTAATGAGGAGGGACTTGTGATCTAACACCAGCCACAGGACACGAAGAACATGTGCCCGCTTGAATTGCAACCTGTATAAGCAGAGAAAAAGGGATCTTAATTTTAAATGTTGTAGTGATAGGCAATGGAAAGATTGATTTTTAAGAAAAAAATTCAATTTAAAGAAATGAGTGTTGTATCTTTAACAGCATCTATAGAAAGCTTGAAAGTATAAAGGGAAGCTATTTCATTCTGATCGCCTTTAGGATTTATTATCAGTGCTGCTCATGCACTCTGGAATAAGTTGCCCTGAAAAAAGGATATAGTCCAGGGCAATTTGCTAAAGGGAGAGCAGATGCTGCGATCCTACAGAATGGAATATATTCCAGCTTCCTGGTTTACAGGTAAAGTGTTTACCTCTTTACCTTTTTGTCATTCCTCTTAGCCCTCCATTAAAGTTTCACCTCTTTGTCTTTTAGTAGATCGGAGTCTACTGAAAATGTCTGTTTTCAAGGGAGAAAAACCAGCAGAAAATCCTTGTGCATCCCTTGAGCTTATTGTTTTTCACTGCTGTGTACTGTCTCTTGAAATCAGCTGCTGCTAGTGTCAAGGTCATCAGACTCCTCGTTAGGACCCTGATGCAGAGCTCACTGAAATCCATGGAAAAGTTCCCAGTGACTTCACAGAGTTTGGCTCAAAGCCTGTTTTTAAAAAGGTTGAGAGACTCTGGGCTTCGTTCTCCTCCTGTCATAAATTAGATGAAGCACTGATGTCATCAATGAACTTGCACTGGTGTAAATGCAAGGTGGATTAGATCATAGACTCTTTTCATTCTTAGGATGTGACACAGGGAAAAAGCATTATGTTAAACTGATAGAAAAGCCAGTTTTATAGAATATAAGAAAGCAATGTTGTGAGGGAGTAGCAACCTGGAAGCCACAAAAGGAATAAAGACAGTATGTTTGTCTGAAGGTACAACATCTGGAAGACCATAATATAGTAAGACTTTAGTTACACATCCCATGTGGACTACATTCATTGCCTAACTATTTTAGTGTAGCAGAAATCTTGCTTGCTTTTCAGGCCATAAAATATCATGGACAGTAAAAGAAGAAATTAAATTATTTTCCTGATGACATCATTATCTGGTGGCTTCAGAATTTTACAAACCAAATCTTTTCTAGGTTTGGACCAACACATGGATTCTGAGGGAAATCCTGCCAAAAATGAAATTAATGAATTTTCAAGAAATGGGCAGTAGCTTGAACAGATCAAAACCACCAAAGGATTGAATTTGATTTATCAGGACCCGCGTCTATCCTTCTTTCAGTTTGTTTTAGAACACCTAAAAGCTGAAAAAAATAATCTGAAATGTGCTTGTGTATGAAAAAGAATACAGTGATGGAGATTCCTCTGAGCGGGACACATTTTCTTGGCCTCCATCACCGAATGGGACACATTTTCTTGGCCTCCATCACCTAGATGAGCTAACAGAGCTGAGACTAGAGGAGAAAAGGCAATGCAAAGAGCAAAAACATTCCTACAGTTGATAGGCGATCGTTCTTATTCAGAGTCCAAAATGCTTTAAAGTTGTCCTAAATGATTGCACGGTGTATAGGAATCAGTGTGCTCATCACTGAAGAATGATTCTTCTTGAGAAAGAAGCAGAACTGCTATTGAATGGAGCATGACCTTTCAAAAATTACTGAAATCTCTCTTACATTTACTCAGACACCAGTCACTAAATTGACCTCTCTGGTAACTAATATGAGGTCAACAGAGTTGTTATCTCAAGGATAAATTCCCATAATAATTTTTCCAGGTGTTGACCAAGCATTCAATATTTTTAAAAGAGGACGCAACAAATTAATTAGCAACAATTTAAATGCACTAGAAAAGAAAGAAAAATAGAAAGAAAAAGAAATGTTGAGTATTTATTCTTTTACTGCCCATAAATACCTCATATATATTGATTTAGATAGTACATAATGTGCATATATACATACACACACATATGTATGCGTATATACATATGTGAGACAATTCTGTATTTTTTATGAAAAATCAGACCATATGTTTGACAAATACAAATGCAGGTCCTAAGATACAGTAATACTCAGAAGTCTTAAGTTCTATTTTACAAATACTTGCATATGCAGTCACTTCAATGTTCAGCTTTCTACTTGTGCAAATGAAATGTCAGAGATTTTACATCATGTGCTACCTAAATACCTTCTGAAATTTAGCCTTAAATTTGGTAAATTTCTTTCCTGGATTTAGAATCTTTGATAACCTGTTGACTTCTGTGTTTATTTGTAATAGAGGGATTGTCTCTCTTCTTGTTTGGTCCTTCCCCCAAGAGTTGTTCAAGGAAATGTATTCTAGAAATTTTGCTGAGATAAACTATAAATTACTATAAGTCAGGCTAGCAGGTGGTTTCAGCCAGTATTGTCTTATAATTCAAACTGTGTAGATCCTATCTGGAATGTCAGAATATCCTCTGCAATCACAAACCTGATGATATGTAATCTCTGTATCTTTTAGAGACATTTTGTAACACAGGGCAGGACAGCGGGTTTAAGTTTAAAAGGAGCATTGTTAATCTCAGGATAACTCTGTATTTGTATCTTTTTGTTTTGTTTTGTTTTGTTACAGAGGTTTTTCTGCCGGGTGATTAAAGCATCAGAACCTGCTCTGAGGCTAGCTCCCTTTCAGGCCCCTAAAGAAACTCACCACTGAATGAAAATCATTTCAGGATCAATTAGAGAAAAGGTCAGCATAAATTCTTCCTGTATCCACGGCATTAGCATCACCCAAGTGTCTCTTGCTTACAGTACGTTGTGACAAAGTAAAAGCTATTTCAGCTGTTATATTGTGATGGCTGTTATTTATGGAACATAAAAGGATACTGAAATACAAAAGGGTTTGAAAAGACCAGGGTAAGATCAGATAAAAAAAAATGAGAGAGAAACAGGCATCTTGGGATGGTAACTACCCTGCCATGTACTGACAGGGAGGTTGTATATTTTTAGAATATACTGAAAGGAATGGTGCTTTTACTTAGGTTTTTATGGTTTACCATGAGATGCAATTTTCTGGCCTTATATGCAGTTGTAACAAAAGTCAGAGAGATTTTATGATAGCTGCCAGAGTTCATAAATGATGGCATACACTAAAATATTTATAGAACTGTAAAATCTTGATTTCTCTCTGGTTTAGCAGATGGGGTCCTAAAACTGGTTCCCAGATTGTCACATTTCTTTACCCTTTGATGACAAAGAAGCCTGTTATCACTTTTTTTTTTCCTCTGGAAAGCAAGTTCACTAGTGTAATCAAGTTCATACTTCTATCCAATTATACACACCAGGATCTCATGAATTAAGACATGTCAGCCATATAAGATTTGTAATTATTCAAGGCAAAGGGCCTATCATTAAACATCAGGATCTGAGCAGCCTTGCCATCTCTCTGACCAATGACCATTGACTCATGTCATATAATTGCTCGCCTATATACTGCTGAAAATCTGCTTCCCAATCATTATGCTGCATCCACAGTACAGTTAAATACTACTTATACACCAGAAGTGGTGAACTTAGGTGCCTGCTTGGTACAAATCAGCAATATAGCAGACTTCTTTGTTTCTCTTCGTGATGTTTTGTTGTCCTCAAAGAAAATGAATCCCTGTAGCACTGCTAAACTCAGCTGTACTTCAGAATTAAAATTGATGGTTGGGGGTAGCAGAAGCAGAATAAATAATCTGTGAAGCAGCATTTTTCAGTTGCCAACCATGATTTACTCCATCTTAAAGACTTTTCATTAAAACTGAAGATGTCCTTCTTGTGTTGAGGGCTCCAGAGCTGGATGCAATATTCCAAGATGCTGAAGAAGAGAAAGTGTCAAGTCATGTAACTGTCCTTTCTCTATTGTAATTTCATGAGAAAGTTAGAAAAGCAAAAGAGGGCTTGGGGTCCCATTTTTCTGGGGACTGTCCAGACAAACTAGAAATACTTCCATGGCCAAGACTTAGTGCTATCAGGCAAGAAATAAATTAGCAAAACAAGGAATCAAGAAGACAGTGTCAATAGAAGGAAAAAGGGTCCTGCAAAATAACTTCTAAAAGCCTGAAGTGGTCTCAGTTTATTGCCATTTCTCAATATCTAAAATAAATATAAAAATGTGAACACCAAAAAATTATGAACCTTGCATTTGCATTTTGATTTTGGTACAGTGCTTTGGTTTACTGTTAATTAGTAGTAGCTACTAGCATTATACCTATAGAGATGGAAGACATAACAACGAAGCATACATATCAGAATGCCATGGTGAATTGCAGCAAATCTAAATATCAAACTTCAGAGTTAGGTCTTCTACTGAGAGATCCCAGCACAAAGCACAGCTTCACCAAAAGAGTCAAATCAATTTGTAACAGCTGAGAATGCAGTCAAGGTAATGGGTAGGTTTGTTGAGAGATTTTTTTATAATGTTATTTTTTAAAATGCTGAAGAAGCTTTCTTTCTTAACGTACAATTCCTAGCTGCCTGCCTACCCACCTTTTTTCTTTTCTTTCTTTTTTCTATCAAGTGAACAGAAGAACAAATAAATGATAAATAAAAAGAAAGAGCAAGGGAAACACAGAAGTTAGAGAAGTATCTCTTATTCAGACTACATAGGCAAAGCTCTTATGCAAACTGCAGCGATTAGTATTTCATTTTATGTAGGAAATCTTTATTTCTTCAATAAAGTGACTCTCATTTCCAAAAAGGCAATATTTTCTTTCTCTCTTTGTGTGTCCTCATCTCTTTTTAGGTGTCCCCTAGTACCTTTTTGTCTGAGTGTACCCTAAGATTTTTTAAATAGATAGAATAAAAACAACAAATAGCAATCTCTCATTTTTTTTTAATGGAGTTTGGGAGAAGTATCTTAATGAGTATTTATAGGGTTTGGTTTATTTGTGTGGGTATGAGAATTGCTTTAACCAGCTGGCCTTCATCTAGGCATTGTTTTGCTTTGGTTTTAAGCGAACGCTCGGAGATGATGTTATTTGCATTTGAAACAAAGACAGTGTATTGCTAGAACTTCTGCATATGTTACCTCACCAGCTCATTTCATTATTTCAAGTCAAACATGAAATAGTAATAGGGTACTGAGGAAAGACTCAGCTGGAAATTTGTTGACGGCTGCCTTGGTGATGGAGACCTATCTGACTTTGGTATGCTGGTGAGTTTGATTTGGTAGGAGAGACAAGAGGCTGTTAAGTTAATTTCCGTTAGCCTCTGTTTACTTTTGGAAGTAGAAAAATAATATTAGATGATATTTAAACGTGTTGCACAGAATGTGTAGACCTGTATCTTTCTTATGAAAGAGCCATATGACCACCTGAGAACCCAAAATCCCTAAGCATTGGCCCCAAATCTGCTTGGTAGAGCTTTCGGACATCTGCCAAATGGCACTGTTGATTTTTTTTCTTATTTTTATTTCTTGTTAGAAAACAGAGTTTGAAGTCTGTATTATACCTGTGGAGCTGTTAGTATTGAATACTTTTTTTTTCCAGTGGTGGATATACTTGTTATCATCAGTAGGAGCACTTCAGGAAAAGTAGGAAATACATTTTCCTTTGGGAAAAGGTGGGTTGAGACTGGTGCTAGTCAGTTGGGTTTCTGTGATGTGGTAAGACTGAAGACCCGTACATCTAGCTTCCATTTTTCAGACTGTGTTTAATTAATTATTGGGCATGGACTCAGGTCACGGACATGTGTACTTGGCAGACATTTTTAAAAAACTATGTTTCATTTGGGAATACAAATCTGGAAGCCCCAAGCTGTATGGAGTTTGTGACCGCTGAGTGGGCTTTCTGAAAACAGATTTTTTTCTTGCTCGGACGCATCTCCAGTGAACAGCAAGGTAACTTCTATAGAACTCTTCACTTATGTCCCCAAATGCATTCTGCCAACATCCTACCTGCTTGTCTGAAGTAAAGTTGGTTGTACTAATTTCTAGCCTAAACAAGGTGCTCAGTTCTCTTGATGGGATGACTCCTCCCATCCTGAAATGTATCTTGTGTAACTTGCTTAGATTAGTTGATGGGCATTCAAGTAACTTCTATTAAGTAAGAATATTTTTAGGTCTGAGGTATGTTGGAAAGCCTAAGGTTTAACTTCTTGAAATATTAGGTGATTTTTTATCATTCTGGATACCCTGAGTGCTGTGCAATTTACTGTGTGGTATTGTTCACTTGAGGCACTAAGAATAAGGATGCTACACATTAGACTTACTCTGCCACTTTTTTCCTTGTAAAAATAGGTTCTGATGTTTGACTTTTTCTGCTTTTTGCCTTGCTTTGTTTGTTCTTTAGCAATCTTTACACTAAGGTACTCATTGATCATGAAATAGTATATAATAATTATATATAATAATGAAATATATAACAATGTAGTATAATAATGTATAATGTAGAAGAATGAGGTATATAATAATGAAGTAATACATAATATACACTATCCTGCATATACAATTCTGGAAATTTTGTTACAAAACATAATACCTGCTATCACAGGTTTTGCTTGACATAGGTTTGACAAAAATCTTATCATTTTTGTATCATTTGGAATTTTGATATGGGATGTTACTACCTTCTGCCATGCACACACTCAAAAATTATGAATTGTCTGGATCTTTCACAATAAAAGAGTTATATAAATTGAAAAAAAATACTGTGACCTAAGAAAAGTCCACAAAAATATCTGACATACAGATACTGGTAAAACCAGTAAAAATATTTTTAAAGTATTCAGATTAATGCTACAGTATTGCTTTGAAATACAAAATGCTATTTCATAGGTAGTACTTATAGATATATATATATTTAAAACTGCAGTCTAGATGTCCTAGAACAAAACTTTGGTATCTCATGATTTTTTGTACAGTTCTGCTTGTGCTCTGGTGTATACAGACTGTGAATTCAGCTCCCAGTGTATGGTGTAACCCACAAAAAGTTTCCAGCTTCAGTAGTACAACTGCAACAGATTAACACGATGAAATGTACCAGACTGAGTGACTGTGTGTTCATAAAGTATGGGTGCAGAATACAGACAGAAAATTTTGAGAGAATAGGATTATTACAAAACATCAGTGTAAGTCTTGATAGCAATTGTTAGCATCACATAACCGTCATATAAGAAAAGCAGTCTGGCAATCTCCCACAAAATCCTGGAACATTTGTAAAATTGCTTTACGTTTTTGCTGTGGTCAATACGGTATAGAAAATTAAACAAAGTGTTCTTGCTGGAAGGTAATGAGAAAGTATTAATTGACTCGTGTACACTTCATTCCATTGGTGTGGCTTTACAATGACGCTCTTACTCTGTGCTAGAATAATCGCATTCTTTTCGTAATGAATTTGCAGGTGGTGAGAGATTAAACATGATAGCGAGCTTGTTTTAAATAAAAATTTGAGAGAAAAAAAATGCATACAAAACTCTGTAAAGCGAGTCATAGGCTTCACAGTTGTAGTCATAAAGTGTCATTAGATTTGACGGGTGAAACCTTGGTCCCAGTGAGGGTTTCATCATTGACCTCAATTGAACTAAGCTTTCCTATTTGGGTTTTAAGGCAAGGAAAATAAGTAAGCTGCAATTTATTCAGTCTGGTGAATTCCTTATTTGGGACAATGCTTTTGAAATTTTGGACTATTCACACATTTTGTTCAGTATCTCAGAATGCCTCAGTTCTGCCTGGGAATGCATCTGCCAGTGACTTCAAAAGCATCCACCCCACACAGAAGGGAAAAAAATTGCACTTATGTGTTCTCCATGTAACTGATTCAATAACATCCCTGCACACTTTTATTTCAGACATGACCAGAGGTGAAGTAATTACATTTCAACCTGCAATGAGGTGAAGCCCTCATGCTCACTCCAACAGGAAACAAATTTCACAGACAGAAGCATCTCTGATTATTCCAACCCCTTTTGTGTAGTTCAGCAAATCTGTTCTTTTGCTGGAAGTAGAGACCTTTGCCAATACTTCCTACCCGTTCCTGGGAATAGCGCATGGCTGGTAAATCAACACAATTATTATTCTATTCCAGAGGACATACAGTGATTTACATTTATATGCCAACATTTTCTTCCTTGTTGCCCCAGCAAGAGCTGGGAAATGATTTATAAGGATGCAGAACTGCTGGCACAGATGTTATACAGCCTCAGCATGTTTGCATTGCACAGCATGGCAGACTCTTCTGGAAGTGTCGACGCACAGGTAGAGCAGGAGGCAGCGCATGTGCCAGCGGTGCACTTCCAGCTCCAGCGCAGGGCAAACCCTGGCCCTGCTGCTGGCAAACATATTTGGCATCCGTCTTTCTAACAGGTCATTTCTGCACCCTGCACTTTGGGGAGGAGGATTGTTTGGTTCTTGTAATTAGTTGCTTCTGTTGAATTCCTAATGGACTTGTGGATCATAAAAACCTTTCTGTTGTGGAACAGTTGGCAGCTTCATTTTTTGTATTTATTTATCTTTCTTACCTCCCTCTGCCCACCACCCCCATAGAGGAGGCTTGGAGGCTGAATGGATACACAGAATAAAAATGTACTTTGCGATGGGAACCATCTTTCTCCTTCTTCAGAGACGTTGACGTTACTGGGAAGTTTACCTTTTGCTTTTAAGTATTACCAGAGCAATTGAAGACCTCCAAATCATTTAAATACACATTTCAAATTTTAGCGTTTGGGAAGAATAAGCCATTGGAAGGTCAGATCATGAGTGCTGTATTGCCTCTAAGAGATTCAACAGACGTAGTTTAAAGATATTTCATGTTTCATGATGTAGTGAAGGGTGGAATTCCACCTGGTCTAACTGGTGCAGGGCTGATCCGAGTGTCTCCTTTTTCTAAGTGCTGCCATTTTATAAACCTTGAATGTCTGAGGCTGAAAAGGGTTAGACATTGGGGACAGGTGTGAATCCTGCTACTTTTCCTTGTTTTGCCTGGTCTGTATAAGAATGTCTGATATCAGTCATTATTTGGTATTCCTTTCAAGCATTTGCCAGGGCTGTGAAACCTCAATTGGAACTCTGGTTTGTGGTTCTGCATGAAGATGTACAAGATCATTCTGGTCCCTCCCTCTCTAGGAGGCCTCCTCCATGGGAGAAGAGCTTTGAGTTTACAGTGGATGGTCCCTAGGGGACAGTTCACGTCTGCGTTATCCCCTAATCTGCCTGGTCCCGCCACCTGTGGAGCTGGCCTTGACCTTATGGGAGGCAGAATGGGTTTTGAGGGTGGTGAGCAGCACCCTATTTTGACCAGAATTGCCATCAAGAGGAAAGAAAGAAAAAGCTCACATCTTACTTGCAGCAGCTGAAATGTGCATGGTTAAAAAGATGAACCCACTGCTTGGATGTGCTGAAGGATGCAATGGAAATGGAATTATACCTTAGTCATCAAAATTATCCTCTACTTTGCCTGGAGTCAAACTTCTGCAATGTCAGGTTTTGTGGCTTTAACTTAGGAAAGAGCTTAGCCCCATTTGTAGATGAAATTAAACAACGCAACAAAGATGGGCTCATATGTGGGGCAAATTCCCTCCCTTTCAACTACACACTTCTCATTGCAGGTGGTAGATTGCACTCACTTATGTCAGGACTAATGTTTTCTTTCTGATGGTGGTGTATACTGAGCAAAACAGGCTTTAGTGACTCCCTATAGTAGTAAACAACCTCCCTGTGGGTCCTCTAAAATACCCCAACTCCTTCATTCAGTACTGAGAGATCTGAAAACACTTAGTTCATAAACAACCCAAGCATTTTAACACACTTTCCTCCTTCTCCCAGGGGGTGTTCTTGGCTTGTGTTCTCTCCCTTTATTACAGCTTTAATCTTACGATGTGAACTGGGACTTGTTTACATTTTTATTTTTAAAGGCTTTTTTTGTGTATGTGCGTGTGTGTGAGTGCATGCACTAAAGATCTAAATTGACAGATGCCTTTTTGTAGGACTGAAATGACATATCTAAGTTTTACTGCTCTCTTCCCTGTATTTGCATTTTTAATTACTTGCATCATATTTTATTAGTGTGTTACCTGATGAAGAATTCCAACTAATTAATTTCACCTGGAATTATATGCTGGTATATGAAAAATTATACTTGGCCATTTGTGGAGACCAGCTGTGTATTAGGAATATCTGATCCCCATCTGAAAGATTAAAAAAAAAAAAAAAAAGGCAAGAGAAAACAGCTGATTGTAAAAGCTAGTCCCTTTTTTTCTCAAGCCCTAAAGATATTATTATTGGCAGATACCCTTTATTACTCACCCTATATACTACACATTAACTCAGAAGTTTGTTCTAACTGAGCATCATTCAGTCAGATGACTTTTTCTTCAACCATTTCAGCTTTAATTTGTAGTAAAGCTAATGTGGTTGAGTTCCACCCATATGCAAAGACTCATTTGTTTCCACTCCAGCATGACTCAGAGATACAACTTCACTTTGACCACGTTTTTTTTTTTAAATGTAATTTTTTTTTTTCTAGGTGGAATTAAGACGGGAAATATTGATTAGGAATGCAGGCATATTATGAAAAGCTACCTGTAAAGCAAGAGGAAGGAAGAAAAGAGAATATGAAATGTGACCTGATCCTCCAACACAGCTGAACACACATGCGCACGCACACACTCTCTCTCTCTCCGTGGATATTTCTGGTTTGATTCTTTGTCTGCACTGACAACAGATGGTGTTTTAATAAAGTCCAGTAGGAATATTACTGTGAGTAAACAATCCAATGCATGCCAATTTCATAATTGCTGGGTACTGATACAGCCTCTTACCTGATGAATCCAAATTGGGAGGAAACCAACTGTGCACACACCTACTGGCAGCAGCCAAATTCGCAGCTGTGGTATGCTCCAGCATTGAGCTTCACCACGGAAGGTAAATTGCAGCTCCAATCATCTTTCTTGGCACCAGGCTTGGGGAACAGCTGCCATCTGGCTTGTCATCAAAGTATGGTCACCGAGTTTCTGGGAGATGAAATAGCTTGCTTTTTTACCTTGACATGCGTGAAGATTGCAATCTTCATCTTTACAGGTATCTCTTAAAATAACATTCTTGGCTTCCTGAGCCAGAGATTTACCAAGTGGGATTTTCTTCTTTAAGTGATTCCCACGCCTATAGGGACTTGAAGTCTAAACCTGTTATATGCTAATTAAAGATTCACACCCACATGACTTGTCAAAGAGATAAATCTTACTCATTTGTTTTCATCATTAACAGGGAAAAAATTGTAAGGAATACCATGCCTTACATTAGCAGATTTATGTGGAAATGTTTGTTTTTAATAGAAGTGGAGATGCAGTTAGAACTGTTATTCCCACCGCTGTTGATACAACCCAGTATGGAAATTACAACTTGGCAGAGAAGAAGGGGGTGAAAGGCAAAAGAAGGAATTCAAATACTCAGGACCAGCATCCCAGCTAGAAGTGACTGTATAGACTGCACCCAGTAAGTGAATGCCTTTTCAGTGCATTACTTGAACTTTATTTATATATTCAGTCCTTTAATGATGCCTTTAAAGACAATGGCAGATTAAAGCACAGGAGAAGCAGGTGAGTTCCCCCCCTAAAGAAACTAAACTACGGCAATATTTAGATACTTCATTTCTGTTGGTTTGTAGTAAGGCCCAGTGCTGCACAGATACACACAGGAATAACTTAATTTCCATCAGTAATTCTCAGTGTTGAGAATTTAGTCCGCAAATTCCATGAAAGAGTCTAATCTTTTGAAATTTTCATTCAGCTCAGATTGGGAAACCGACTGAAATCCCAGATAAATAGCAAATAAATGAAAACCCCAGTTTGAAATCTCCAGTAGATGTCATTTTGGAAATTTATTTGACTTTATCAAATTGCTTTATGTTGATGAGAGCCAAGTATACTTTTTTGCATTTTTGCCTTGAAATATTATATTGTTGTCTTTCAAGATATTTTTACATCAGTGAATCTATGTTTTCAGATGGGAAACTAATAACCCTGGAAAATTTTCAGCCGTGGTACTATTCACAGGCCTTTGAGGGATCAAGACTTTTCTTTAGTGAAGATTACCAGGCTTTTAGCCCGAGAGCAGAACTACTTTGCTCTGGATTTGGAAATTCTATTGAATTCAGAACTTGCGATTGCAGTTCACTTTGCCCACAGTAATTGTTTTGTGCAAGGAATTAAGTAAGAGAGGCAGAGAAAGCTGCTCCTCCTACTCAAAGGCATGCTTTGGAGTTGCAAAGCATTACTTGGAAAGGTTCTGCATCTTCTACTGTTCACAGTAATGGTTGCCATCTAACTAGAGGGATTTTTTTTTGGGGGGGGGTGATGTCAGTGGATTTGGAAAGACAAATAGGGACTCGCTGCTCCACCCAGGTTTTTTCTTACCAGGCCACAGAAGGTCAGCATGGACATAACTTCAGTGGTACACAGGGTTAAAAAAATGTGCCTAGATGTTTTATTGGCCTATCTACTCAAAGACTTGTGTGCCCAATACCTTTACGATGATTAGTCCAGCTGTCAGTGCTGGGCTGGATTAGTTTTGCATATGCTCTCTGTTTCATGCTGTTCTACCCACAGCTAGAATAGACAACACTTTTAGTCTTTTTAATTCACAGTCGACAATATATTTCTAAAAAAACAAAAAAGGCAATTTCTGAATAGGTGTGGATAAATGCTAGAGGAATAGCCATTTTATACTTTGCTAAATAAATGTACAAGGAAATGTTTTGGCAAGAGCTACTGTGTTGTTCAGTACCTCCAGCAGAACTGAACAATCTCTCTATGGGAAAAAGCCTTGGTGGAGCTCCAAGACATGCGTTCACGGTAGCTGCCTGACACAGCAGTCTGACTGCACAGTGCCACTGATGGAAGGAAAACGAAGCTTATGGAAATGTTTAACAACTTTCTGTTGGAAAAATCTGCTCCTAACAGAAGGTTACGCAGAAGATGAAAAATCGTTCCCTGTGGGTTTCTCTAGCTCTGAGATTGGCAGGGCTGGAGATGTTGGAAGGTGCTGACCTCTTGGTCACAGCTTGGTCACACCCACAGCTGGGTGGCATTTCAACACAGCAGCTGCCTACTGGCTGGGATTCTCAGCACCCCATGAAATTTCTGGTTTTGTGTGGAAGGAGAACACTGCACCACTTTGAAAACATTATGGGGTCTGTGAGATGCAGCTGCTTCAGCTGTGGAGCCAAATAGGATACCTGTGACAGAACCATGCTTCTCCCTTTCTTACCTTTCTGTTCCCACAGGAAGGGATCAGGGGAATTAGGAATTAAGAATAAGGACATGTCAGCTCCAGAAAATACTCCAGTCAGGCTTATATGTTGCAGAGATCCGTTGTTTGAAAGCCATGAGAACAGGGGTTGGACACGTGAAGGCTGTATGTGCTACACACTGACAAACATGGAATTCACAAAATTAGTATTTTCTTTTAATTGAGAGCAGAGATTGTGAAATTGCTTTCTACTCCAGGACCTGGGGCTCTAAACATTGACTTATAGTAGAACAACTTAATTTGGCCCTGAGCCAAAGCAGAAACAATGAGAGAATCTGAAAGTGGATGGGAGAAGTAGTCATAAATCTAGCACTTAACTAAGGATTGATCCAGCAGAGTGATGAGAGATGTTTATCTCATCCATCAGCTAACCTCGCAATCGCCTGACCTGAAATCCATTCAATCTTGTACCCTAGCAGTTGTCCATGGCTTTACAATATCTAATAACAGTTTTGGGCTTCTATATAGGATGTAATATTCAAAGCAAGCTTTGCTGTGATTTTCTGAAAGAACAGCCTATTGTGCAGGCAGTTATGTGTCCCTGTCTCCCGCCACCTTCATGGCAACTTGCAGCAGTTTCCTGGCATCAGTAGCTCCTAGAAAAGGGTTAACATTTTTAAGACCAGCAAGTCAGCCTTAGTTTTCCATAAGTCAATGCAATGGTGTCAGATCCAATGACTTTTTTTGTTGGAATGCCATTTACAAGTATGACTAAATTATTTTCCAAAGCTGAATTGATACCTAAAGTAGATATATATTCCTCTAAAAGAAATAGAAGATATACTACCTTACCCTTCAATGCTCTAACCAACACTTGGGCTTCTCAGGGAACATAGGCTGCCCAATTTTGGTTTTCATTAGAACAACTCCGTGAAAAGACTTCACAGCCTGAATAATATATTTTTTCAGATACAAGTATCTGTTTCCTTTGCTATAGGTCCATTTCAAGTGGGGAGAGAGGGAGGGCAGTGTAGTAATGTGACAAGGAAAAACACATGGACAAATATTGGACCTTAGTTTCTCTTAATCAGAAACAATGGGCACATCAAGTGTCTGTCCATTCCTGTGACTTCAGTGGAGCTATGGAAGGGGAACACCAGCTTTGAAAAGCATGCATCCAGGAACAGATCCAACTTTGACCATTCCCACAATGTGGGGGCATTTGGATTGGCTGGGGTGAAGTGTCCCATGACAGAGATCCATAGCTGGGCTGACTCAGAAACCTTCTTGAAGCCCTGACTTGGGCCCATCACTGATACTAACTGGCCACCACAGGTTAAACAAAAACAAAGTCTGTAACTCGCAACAGAATATATCCTATTTCAACTATTTTATGATTGTTTTCAGAATAATATGTTAAAGGATTAGGTAAAAGTAGTAAGATGTACATACTCTAGAGCTTCTCTTTATTTATAATGAAGTTCTCCTATGGCTAAAACTTTCTGTGTTGAGAAGACCAAATCATCAGGATACACGTTTACCACATATGGTTACTGAAAGGATTGCCTCCTTCTCCCCATCTTTAAAAGGGATTTCCTCTATATTATACAGTACTCTAGTACTCTCTCATTGCAACATGCTTTGAAGCAGTGCTATGCTACAGCTGTATATATGAATCACTCCCTCAGATTGTGAAAAATACTGTACTTTTCAGACAAGTTATAATAGTCAGAGCCAAATAGGTATTCCAAGGAGGCGCGGGGCAAAATGCTGAAACTTTATTTTGGGATGAAACAATTTGGAGCCCTTCTCTATGCCTCTAAATACAGGCTATAGGGTATGCAGCCTAGCTTGCCACTGAACTCTAATCTCAGGTGATGCTGAGTCTTGTTCAGAAAACTGAAGAACTGCCTGGACCCCCTGTCCAAGATGACCCTGATGAACTGCTCCCTAAAAATCTGAAAAATAATGAGCTTAGTAAGCCTGAATTTCCATTGCTGGCCTACTTGACTCTTGTTGTCCAGGTCCAGAAGAAATGTTGTCAATGCTTTATCTATAAGAACTTTCTCATGTTATTTGTTGCTCAACTGCAATATTTAGAAGTTATCCGGAGTGCTTATTGCCAGGACACTGTCAGAGTTACACTGCCACAGCCATTGAGATAAGCTTCACTTTACTATGACAGGGTGCCATTCAATCACACCTCCTCCATGCATGTGGCCTGTTGGTAAAGACAGTACACATTTCACAGCTAAACAGGGTGGGATTTTAAATGGTAAATTCAATTTTCAGCCCAGCAAAGCACATGCTTAATTTTAAGCACATCAATATTGCTTAAAGGCAACTGGACTATTGGGATGGCAAAACTGAAATATGTGCTTAGAAGTGAAAAGCCCCACAAAACCAATAAACAACTTAATGACATGCAAGATCAGTTTTCTTTTAAAAACAACAGAAAAAAACCCTAAACAACAACAACAAAAAAAAACCCAAAAACACCCTTAAACAAAAAACAACCCCCCTATCAAAACAGCCTCAGACCCAGACTTTTTTTTTTTTTTCCAAGCCAGTTCAGCACCCAGCATGGGGGCTAGATTTTTCCAAAGAGCTCAGCTCCCATTTATGCTCTTAAATACAGGCCAGATTTTTATAAATGCTCGCAATCTAATGTTTAGAGCTCTTTGGACATCTGGCCACTTATTTCTACGCCAGAGCTAAAGCCTTCTGGAAATCTGGTCCCAATTGTGGATGCTTGGCTCTTTTGAAAATTTCCCCCATGGAAACTACTTTTATAACGGCAATTTTTTCCCCAAAAGGAAAACCCGTGAAATGTAATTATTTTATGTACAATGTCCACACTTCAAATGTAATTGTTGACACTTTTTCTTTTGCCTGCTAAAAGTCCCAGACAAAATAATATTTTACCCTCCTCCACAAAGCATTTGGGGCCTATATGCACACAGAAAGACAAAAGAAAGTTTTATTCTATTATTACATGATATTGCTGCAAGATTGAAACCAATGGAGGAGTCACATATAGGAAGAGACAGGGAAAAACTATTCAGAATGAACGGATATCATAGAAGGGCCTGAAGTTGTTCTGTCACTTGGAAGAAAGAATCGGGTGTCTTAGAAATAATAACAGACAGAAAAAAAAAATATTATCTGAGAAGGCCTTGAAACTAATCAAGCTATGGAATCTCCTTTTCTCTTGCAAACACGTAACTCACCCTATATTTTTTCATATTTGCCCCTCAAATGCTATGGTTATAATTGCTATCCTGCTGTGAACAAAGACCAGTCAAGCTACCCTGAGAGAAGCATCTTTACTACTCCCTGCAATACTGCCTGTCACATCGGGGCTACTCATGTCTCCACATAAACAGAATGCAATTGCCTAACTGCTAGATATAAACATAATTGCACCATTTAACCATCACGTGCACAAAGTGTGAGGAAGCATGCTTAAGTGTTTAAGCAACATCATTTTTACTAAACAACCCGCAATGGATGTTCAAGCGGGAAGCTTGCATGGGGATGGTTAAAAGGCCTCGTTTTCCAGCTGAAGAGACATGCATTGAAAATTAAGTAGCATCCTAATCCATCAACTGCTGTCTCTTCCTCTACATCATTCCTTACCAATAATCAGGGAGTCATAAATACTGGAGGTGGAAGACACCTATTAGATCACGCAATTCATCTCCTTGCCAAGGCACGGCCGTTGCCCCCGGTGACCCTCCTCCTAGACACCTCCCAAAGCTATTTCAGCCATCTCAGACGGCAGTGATTTCATTCCACCCTGTCAGAGACCATGTCCACAGCAGAAATATTTCCTTGTCCTCCAGAGTAAGCCTGATAATGCTCTGACGGCATCCTTCGTACAGGACAGATGTCTACCCTTCCAGTGCTGGAGCACCAGAACAAGCAGCTGCAGTGCTGTCCCCTACTGGCCCCAATCCCAGCAGAGTGGCACTGGCAGCGACAGCCCTTTCCTGGAAATTCCTGCCTGCAAACTGGGCTCTTTTCAGCAACCAGTGTAGAAATGCAGGTGAGACACAGCTCTTCTGGTGCATGGTGATCACCCCACCTTACATGTGCTGGTGCTGTCACATCCATCTGTGCATATTGGTGGGGAAGGAGGAAATAGTTAGATGTCAGCAGCTTTCTTAACGTCCTCCCTGCCACCTGTCTCCACGCATGCTGTGAATGAGAGGATTTCACCTGTACCTTGTAAATCCTGGATTACAAATTATGGACCACTGCCAGCTGTTGTCCAGCAATGAGGAACTCACCTTCTCCTGAATTTCAAGACTCACTTTTATGCTTAACTACTTAGCCAGGATCCAATGTAGCAGTTTGGTAATTAAAATGCACCCTAGGGAGCATATAGGCAATTAAATCAAAGAGAATGATTAAAAAATAAATAACAATTACCTTGCCTAACTATTAAGGGTATGAGATGCTATCCAGGAACCTATATTTACACCACAAAGCTTATTTATAGCCTTAAAGTGATGTTACCACATGCATGCAGAGTTGCTCTTATCTTAGTTGGAAGGATGATCGTGGAGCCTAAGCCCTCGAGGGCTTCGCAGCCTTACCATACCAACATCGGAACCTCTTGATGGGCCTGGGGAGGTAGGTGTGCACCCGGCAGCACTGTCATTACCCCAGTGCACAGTCGCTGTCATTCAGAGACACGGTGTGAAGGCCTGAGGGGAAAGGGGTGTGGTGGAATCAAAAAGGAAAGTCTGCCTTTTGGAAAATAGGATTTGATTAGTAGGTTGGAATTCTTGCACATGACTGGGAAACCTGAGCCTTGCCCTCAGTTTGAAAGTGTTTGAACTTACGTCCCAGGAGGAATGCCATTCTGCTGTCTCATCTTCAAGTCAGGAGGAATGAGACAGTCATCTACATTCAAAAGACCAATTTATGGTCCTAAATACAAGAAACTGTTTCTTGTAAGTAAGAGTTTTAAAAAGCTGTTTGACTCAAGGCTGCAGGTTGGCAGCTACGTATGGCAATGAAGGAAACTTTCATGAATATGTTCTGTGTAGCATTTGTAATTAGTTCATTTTTGATAACCCCTCGGCCACTCAGCTCAAAGTTGGGTCTGTTGTGACTGGCTTTCCTGGACACACAGCTACTCTTGTTCGTTGTAGGTGGAACTTTACTTGGCTTTGTGAATTTTGCTCATGGAAATGGATACCTTCCAAGCCCCTTTTAAGCTCCAGTTCTTAGGTTTTGTCTCTGTCTCTCCCTCCCTGCTCCTCCACCCAACTTTCTTTCTGTTTTCTACCAAGATAACAGCTTCTATACTAGCAACAAAAAAAAAAACAAACCACCAAACCCTGATGCTGTTTTCTTTAAAAGCAAGCTTTTTTTGGTTACTTTTCTCTTCTATGTGCTTGGTCCACCTTGTTCTAAGCTGGTAGTTTGCAAAGTAGAATAAAACCAAAGTTTTTATAGTGATGGAACACACAGTACCTGTGAGATTCCTAACTGTGAGTAGGAGCATAAATTGACTGTTTAGCTACATAAAAACCGATGGTTTGCCTTTTTTTTTTTTTTTTAAATGAGCCTTTGTATAATAGCAGTAAGCCTGACATGTTCTTGAGGAATTGTGCCAGAAGACATATAACATCTTTCTTACACATTTCTGTGGGTTCTGAGACAAGATGTTTCACCCATATCTATACGAAACCCAAAGGGCTTTCCCTGTTCCCACAATGTTGTTGCATGCTATTTACTGGAGTACTCCATAATGAGAATAATAAACAGTGGCACATTTTTACCACAACTAATATGTACAGAAACTGGGGGGGGTTGGAGTGAAAAGCTAATTAGCAATCTCACTGTGATTTAGGTGACTCATGTAAACAAAGCCATTTTTAAAATTGTCATAAAATTGGCTTTATCTTAAAATGAAATAGTTACTTAGTGCCAGAGCAATTCTTTAAGATCGCTACTGTGAAACTAGAAATAATGTATTGTTGGGATGGTCAACATTTCACAGAGTGGAGCACTTAGCCAAAAGATATAAATAATACTTGCTTGAGCTCTCACCTGGAGCTGGCTTGAGAAAGAGATAATTTCATTACCCATCCAGTTTCACTGGGAGCTGTACTACTGGCAGATTACAAGGACAGGACTGACTCGCTTTCTTCTTTGGGTTTCACCAGCTCATGTGGCTACTTCATGTGGGAGGACTGCTAGTGGGAACAAGTGTCCTGGTTTGAGGTAAAACAGGAACAATTTTGTTCAGTAACTTTGCTTCTTAGCTGAGCCTCTTCTAGCTACTGAAATTAACAGCATATTGTACAGACACTGTTCGCTCACAGAGTGATAAGACCTGTGTTCATAGTTGATGCCCAGCCATGGTATGCAGAGACACTCCTGATTATACTTATTGGTATAACACCCAATGGCAGATAACTTTGTTATTTGCCCCGTTGGAGAGTCAGAAGCAGAAAAGCTCAGTGGGGTCCCACCTGAGGGGAGGAGTGGACAGGACAGGTGACCCAAAACTGACCAACAGGATATTCCATCCCATCTGCCTCATGCTCAGTATAAAAGCTGAGGGATCAAAGGGTCAGCTCTCTTTCTTCAATGGCCAGCATCCAAAAAGGGCTCTGTTCATTTGCCTTTGATCCTGACCCTGAATGCAGATCTGGAATCCATTTCCCGTCCATCATTGAGTCCAGTCTGGGACTTCCTCAGTGCCAGCCGGTGTCGTGATTGTCATGCTGTGAGCGTGATATGGTTTTGTACATATTTCATTTTTTCCTTTTTATTTTATTATTAATATTTCATTAGTTTCGTTCCTTCTAAACTCATAAGTCTCTTTCTCCCTCCTTTGCCTCTCTCTTTGAAGAGGGGTAGTGGGGGAGCATCTGTCACTCGCCTGGTGGCTGGTTCGGCCTCAACCACAACAAGGTACAGAGATCTCAGGGCTGGCACCGGCAAGAGTAGAGAAAGCCATATCCTTAAAAGCCAACATTTCTGCTAAATGTGATGGTTTAATGGGCGATTACTAGGTTTATTTCCTTGGAATTGTTCTGAAAAGATTTTTAAGATCTGAGTAAACTTTATGGTGCTTTTGCATAGACTAGTTTGCATTCTGAAAGGAACTACCACTAGGAGAAGCTACCTCAAGATGCTTTGCTGCCAAGGTTTGGGGGCATAGGGTAGGCTCGGTGTGAAAACCTGCTAGCAAAAACAATGGCTGTTGGCTCTGAACGTGGTGGGACTGCAGGAGGAGACCTTCAAATTTGTACTGTGGCATCCAGTGGGGAGCAGTGCATGGGCTTTCCAGAAACAGCATTTGCCCCAGGGACAGCACTGCTCCAAGAGGCAGCACTCCAGGCCCACTCTCAGATAGACCCTAGGCAGAGTTTAATAGGATGGACAGAGAACTTGTGCAAAATTCATGACTAGATATCATCAAAGTGCCATTGCAAACAAATAGAAAAGCAAAATAAACCAAATATGCTACTTGTACATGCGTATGCAGCAAACACCTGATTGCATTTTCATCTACAGAATCGTTTAGCCTTATTTGCCATGGGAAGCCTGGCTTCCTTCACTGTATTTCTTCTCAAAGAAACCAGCCTCTGAATACCACAGTGACACAATATGCATTCGGCAGGGCATTGGTCCCATCACATTAGGCACTGTCACATCACATCAGATGATGTGACTGACAGAACCCGACGTCTCATGTCACAGCAGGGCACGTCGCCCAGCACCGCGAGTTACAAAGACACACTTTCTAGCAAAGTAAAATAAAGATGAATTGAAATGATGTTGGGTGGGGGAACACTCTTAAGGTCTTCCTGGTCAGAGCAATCTAACGGCAAACTGTATTCTGGTTCGTTAATTTAGAGTAAGATGGGTGAGACTTACTAATATGTTCTATGCAATTAGCTACTTCAATGAAAAAGGACGGTTTTATTAAAATGCAAAAGGAGATGAAAAGGCAATAGCTACCTCAAATACTTTGTATACATGTGTGTATTCAAGCTTGGCAGGCATTAAGCTGGCTATATGTGTTTGTATGCTGTATGTGGTTATATCCCCATTCACAGGTAGACAACTGGATAAAATACCTATGGACACAAGGAAAATGGCTACAACTCTGCCTTGCATTTTACATTTTGGGGCCTCTGGACAACTTACACTGTGAAAAAGCTGCTAGTACCATACTCAGGTGTACTGGGGGCGAAATGGCTGCCCTGTCCCCAGGCTGGGCAGCTTTTTAAAACCACAGGTGTCTTCTACCTTTTACTGTCAGCCTGCGAGGTCCTCAGCAGGTCCTCAGCACAGCCTTTAATTTCCATTTGGCTTAGCGACAGATGTACTTTCTTAACCCCATTGTTGCTCCTTTTTTTGTTGTTCTGACAGTTAAATGGAACACAGAGCTTTCTTTTCTGCTTGTTCAGTGCGCGATGGAGGCAGAGTGGACCAGCTCTACTGCCCTAGCACCCTGTACTGCCAAAACCCTGAAAATCATGAAATATAAATATATATAAGCAAGTAGTTATGTATTATGCAGTGTATATGTATTACCTACTAATAGAGAAGCGATAAGCATAATTTATAGGGATGCTTACATATATCTGTCCATATTAGCAATTAGTATACATTAGCACCTCATGATCTTCAGAGACTTTGCAGTGCAACTATTCTAAGAGACTTAGCAGTGCAATTATGCTTTAGTCTACCAATTGCATCCCACATTCTGCCTGGACACCTCACACTCTCTTTTACCCTACGCTTACATGCATGCTGTCTGTTTTCTGACACCCTTCGCCCATGCCTCATGTTCATGCACCCTTTTCTCAGTCCCCTCAGACCCATCCCTTCAACTCTCTTCAACCACTCTCAAAGTACTTTCCCCTTGGCCCTCCAGGATGTCTTCTGCTTCCCCCACTCGTTTATTGCTTACTACTGCAACTGCTGTCTGTGGAAATCAGGAGAGGGGCCCCTACCATAAGTCAAGCTGAATTTCCTCGCTGCGAGCAGTGGAAGTGGCAGCTATCGTCATTAGGGTGGTCAGCCTACCTTTCACTGGGAAAGCCTTCTAGAGGGGACAGCCGGCCTCGCTGAGATGGGTCTGGCACCCACCCCAGAGGAAACAATGGGCAGCGGCTGCTCCTCTGGAAAGGGGGAAACAACCTGGACTTTGAAACTGATTATTTGAGCTCAGCCTTTTAAAACAACAGTCACGCCAAGCTCGTGAGACTCCTAGTAAAGGAAGCGTCAGGAGTAGCGTGAAAGGTCACATGAAAGTACTTTTCCCGCCCCTGGTTTGTAGGTGTTTAGAGCAGCTCAGCCTGCTGTCCTCGACAACTGGTGACTAGGTGAAATCACTGTGCATCTTGCTCTGTGTCTCATTAGAAACACAGTTTTGTGAGTTTCCTTCCTTTATTTTCTATTTTGATAGCATTCAGGATTTTATGTCGTCATTCCATCATTACATGCTAATTTGCAGTGCATTAGCTGAATAACCATTTATATAAAAATTAACCCAAGTTTGGCTACATGTGACCATTTAATGTAATTAAACAATCATTTATTCTGAGGCTACACTGTGATGTTTGGTTAGAGCTTTACCACGGAAACACTGGCCTGCCTAAAGTGTGAGTAAAATATATAGTGTCTGGAAAAAATCTTTGAGATGCCCCAAGTGTCTTTTACCATTAGGGACCGCAACACAGTTTTTCATCTTACCTGAATATTCTTTCTCTGCTTTTGCTTTCCCATGGCTCCTGAAGAAAAGTTATGTCTCTAATACTTTAATAATAGGAAAGTAAAAGTGGTTTCTGCAGCCAGATTCATACTGTTGGACTAAAACCTGCCAGGGACTATTTCTTAGCACTGGACCTTGATGCTCTCTGCTATTGAATTGTTAGCACGGGCTCTTCCTTGGCTGTGGACTTGCTAGCACTACCAGCCAGTGACAGCCCAAGCAATTCTTAGGCGTCTTTTAGGAGATTGCGGGGGGGCACAGACCATTTCCAGTGGGCTGTCTGCCTGCAGCTGTCCTGTTGTGGAGAGTAAGGGAGCTTAGGTATCATTGCAGGTAATACGGGGCATTTTGTGCTAGTTGGTGTCACGGCCAGAGCATGGGCCCCCATCTGCCCAAATTGCCTGTGTTGGTACCTGAGCTGACTCCAAAGTTGCGTTGATGATTCAGCTGCTGTCACTGGCAGCAGTGGGAGCTGCCAGGTGCTCAGGGCTGGGCCAGACGCGCACGACTGTATTTAAGAAGCTGAGATTTGTAAAATGTTGATTTATGTGTATCTGGTTCCATAAAGATATATACAGACGCCTACAGAAGGCAGTTTTGAAATTCAGCAGCAGCAAACAGTTACTGAGCAGTGATTTGTGAAACACTGTAGAGCTGCACACTGAGAAGACGAAATCACCACCCTAACTCAGTCACCCCGGTGTGTTAAACTTTGGTAGTCAGCACTGACAGCAGTAGGAATCTGTTTGTAGTGCAATGGATAAAACAGCCATTGTTTTAATTTCTGTTGTAATGGACACTGGGATTTTCCAAGGTAATCTGTAAGGGAATACATAACCCAATTCAGTAAGATATGGTGATTGTATGCCCCTTATGGTCCTTTGAAATAATCTTTTAGAATAATATTTGCTTTAATACATAAATGCTCCAGAAAAATATTTATACTCAAAGCCTGCCTGATTTCTTTTAAAACTGCCCTGTTAACTTCTTGGGACAAAACACTATGGAGTTGAAATTGCACTATACCTTCACACATATGCATGATTATTCAGTCATCGATGATGTGCACCTACTATATTTCAGATGACAGATAACTTTTTCCTAAACAGACACGAGTATGTGAAATTGTGCAGCAGTTGACTTTTTTCCTGATATATTCACCCCATTTTTATGATTATAACCTCTATCACGTTTTCTTTTCTTTTTTTAATCCAGCATTTTAATGCAAGCCTTTTTTTTTTTTTCTAAAACATATATTCTGAGACTTAGGTGAAAATTACAGTCATAGTTTCTGCATTTTCTTTTGTGTGAACATAACTTTATTTAATCTGCCATAACTTATTCAGGTATTTTTTCCTTTTTTTTTAGACATTTACATTACATTTCAGATGTGCCTTTTTAGACATACTACAGGGTAAAAGACAATTGCAATTTAACTTACTTCCAGAGAAACTGTCATAGGAGTAACACTTGTATTGCAAAGCCTAAGGATATATTTTTCTGAAGAATTTATTTTTAAAAAATTACTAATTTATATATTATTGATTTAAAAATTGATATTTACAAGATGTAGGGATTTTTACAGAAAGCAGCCTTTTTTCCTTGAATGTTTTCAGTGTCAGAAAATTATATATTAAACAGTAAATGTAATTAGGAATCTGATTCCTTGAATTAATCAGATTCACCTGAATCTGATGTGTTCTGCTACATGTCAGGGTATTTTAAAAATTTCCTGGCATTTTCATTGTTAGAACTAAATGCTAGAATTTTCATTAGAACTGAATGCTCCTCTTTTCTTACCTACTGGTAGATCATTTTCTATGTCATGGAATACCTTCAGAAACAACCTTCTTTCAAAATTTCTTCCATCCTCTGATCACTAGAAAAATGTTTTGTTTTTTTTTAAATTCAAATTGACTATCAAGCCAACTGATCCCACACATACTTCTTGTTTCGTTGTTGCTTCAGATTTTTTTTAAGGTATCATGAACATCTGCATCACGGTAGCTGACTTAAGATACCTATTTTTTAAGCCAAACTTTAATATTCCTGATGTTCCTAAAACAATAACAAAAACATTCCAAGATTTGACTTTTCTTAGAAAGATCCATCTGGAAAAGGTCTTTTAAGTGACATAGGAAAGATTCAAAGGTGTTAAGGGATAGCTTTTTAAAAGTGAACTTCTAAAATGGGAGTTATGCACAGGAATTTTTAAAGCCCTACAAAGCTCTTTCGCTCGTTCTCTCTGAAACGAATACGGTTAATCTATCTATCTGAAACAAGTGTCTTTAAACAGCTGTTCCTAAATCATTTTGTGCTAGTGGAAGACAGAGAAATACTAGGCAGAAAGCAAATATGTAAACCCATTTATTGATTTCCATCACAAAAAAGAGTGAGATTAAGTTTGTTCTTGCTGTTCTAGCAGGACACTCTCTTCCCCATTACAATTAATTTGGCTAATGATCAGGCTAAACTAATTTTCTTACCCACAGCTACAGGTGAAACACAAAAGGTCTCACAAGATAGAGAGAGGCTAGTGTTTCTTCATTATACTTTATAAACACACATCACCTAAATAAAAATGAATGATGCGGTAAAGGATTTTTTCAGTATGTGTTTGGGCTGAATGCATTACTCATGAATGAATTATGCAGGTCATTCCAAATATGTGCTGACAATATCTCTGCATCACAA
Source organism: Charadrius vociferus (assembly GCF_000708025.1). Taxonomy (NCBI): domain Eukaryota; kingdom Metazoa; phylum Chordata; class Aves; order Charadriiformes; family Charadriidae; genus Charadrius; species Charadrius vociferus. The sequence goes on from NW_009648440.1 coordinate 2,152,874, forward strand.
GAGCACAGATATTGTCAACATCAGGCTTTCAAAAATCTTGAGTCAGGGCACAAAATACTAAAAGTGGATTGAAACCTAACAAGTTTACAAAAAAAAAAAAAAAAAAAAAAAAAAAAGAGACTCTTACAGTTTTATTTGCTTGTCTTTTTGACTGTGGACCCTTAAAAGCCACATCCTTAAATTTTTCTCTACAGCTGAATGGTCAAGAAATGCACCATATTTAAGTGAAAGCAGAGATTATCTCTTAACCACTTGACTGTAAGAATTTGCTTTTAGGGAAAAAATACCCAAACATCCTGATCTTTATAAAACTGGTAATAAAAATGTAAGAGTTGGAAATGCTGCAGCGTAAATGCTAGGGCTTTCTGAATAAATATGCTGCATCTTGTAGGTTTCAACTATTTTTTTAAGAGAGTTGCTTTCCTTTCTGCACTGGTAAAGCCTTAACTAGTGAACACCTGTTCCATGAATTCAGGTAAACTCAGTAGGGTTCAAGAGCACCTCTAGAAGTGGTACAAACAAACCTAACCATGTCAGAAGCTTAAAATATCTAGCCTGGATTTATCAGCCTGCTGGTGATGATCAAGCAGATTTTTGCACTGCTGGCACTCGTGTGGGTTTATGGGAGAAGTGTTGATGGATCGCAACCACCACCATCTCCTGCGTGTCAGGCAGGCATGCTCTGGCTGGGAAGAAAATTGTTGCTGATGGAGAAAAACTTCTCTGGGAGAGAAACTGAACTCTTCAATTTAAACATGCCCAATGACCAAGGAGCTGGGACGGTGTGGTATGACTGCTGTGCAGCTGGTGGTGTTTCACCTGCGCCTAATCAATCCTGGTTAGGAAACTGCCCAGCAGAACCAACGGCAGGTCAGGGGGATGGCAAAGCCAGCACAGGCCAGCACCCCGAGGTCTGACCTGCAGCGCGATCGCACACCGACCGGCATCTCTGTCGCCGGAGCAATCTCGTCCGTGCAATGGCATTCCCATACAAAGGGCAGCTGAGCTGACTTTCTCTGATCGCATCTCTGTGCCAACACCCTCCCGCTCCCATGCAGCTGTGCATCGTTCTGCACAGCCCACCCTGCTACCGAGGGCCTTTCTGACCACGCGAAACAGAACATCCCCCATTAAGGAAAGGTGTTTGCATTTTACAAGAGGCAGCTTTACTTTAAAAAAGACCAAGTCTCTTCCCCTGGATGTTGTGAACCAGGATGGGGGAGCTGATGTCTGCGGAGGTGACACGGCAGGGTAAGACACTCACGAATTATGAGGGCAGATGTCAGTTCCAAGTGACATGTTTTCCATAACCTACTGCCTCTCTTTGTTTATCCATCAAATACAATCTATAAAGCAACTGCTCATCTATTTAGTCTTGGGTAGGGCATAGAAATGCAAGTCAGACCTCAAATTTAGTTTGTCATTTGCCTTCTCAAAAGGAGATGTGATTTATGTTTATAATAAAGTATTTGAAATGTCATTTAATAGGAAAACAAATGGCAGTTGGATTCCCACGAGCAAGGAGAGAGGACTGCGAAACTTTGAATTAAACGGTTTTATCTTATCACACTTTAAGTTACATATTTTTATTCTAATTGTAAAAATTATCTGCCTTGACATATCTTTTCCATTATTTTTGTTAAAGGGTATTCATCAGCGGTGTTAATGATGACACAAAATTTTAATATATGCATTAAACATTTAAGTTTTAATATGTTAACATGACACAGGATGTGAATAATAACAATGTTTTATATATGAAGTGAAAACATATTTTATGTTGGAAATAGTTAGAATGCCTGGCAAGTGACTTATATCCATAACAATTTCATTTAAATATTGCTTTTGCACCCCATCTATCTTAGATGCAATTTTATAGTCCTTTTTAAAAATTCATTTCAGCATGACCTCTTAGAGGCTGCAACTTAGTGCCTCTAGCCTACATATTCAATTGCACTTGTACTTGTTCCTATTCAATTACCTTTCAAAGTGCAGAAACCAGCAAGTGCCCAGACCTGAACTGCATTTACCATTCTGGGACTCTTCAGGAATTACAACTTCTGTGCGGTTACACAGTAATAAGGGCAAAAGGCAAGAGGAAATCCATCAAATTGCTAAAATATGATGGTCTACCAGATTTGATTTAGGTCTTCATAATCTGGGACCTCTTGGAGCAGCCAGGTAGTTCCTAATATCAGATTACATTCCCTTGAATATCAGAAGATTATGGTGCATATATACAAGAGCTTTCCTTTTATTTCCTCGTATCATACCTTCTGTCTTGTGGCTTAACAATGAACATCCCAACAGCATTAGGGAAAGGAGTATCTTTGAAAGGATACATCTTAAAAAGAAAGGAAATGCTTTGGTGTTTTAATGTGCCTAAATGGGAAAGTAATTTACAAAATTCTCTGCAAAATTTCCATCCTGTACTGACTTATTTTAAGAAAAGTTGTACTGAGAAAATGAAAACTCTGCTCTTTGACCCTATACACAGCATAAATTCAAGACTCGTTTTCATTCATGGCAGTGTATACGCTTTAACAGACTGTGTTGCACCTCAAAGGTGCACACTTCTGATCTGCTATGGCTGTGATGTACATTTAAAAAAAAACAGCTGAGAAAATAGGTATTGTACTGATACCAATCCTCTTTCAGAGCTGCAAATAGGCCCCCCTGTATGGTGCCCGTTCTCATTATCTGGCTGAGAATTTACAGCTCATCACCAAGCACCTCTCTCCCCAGCAGTGGCAGACAGTGCCGTCCAGCAGTAGGCTGACTTTATCCCACCACCTCCAGCAGAGCTGAGAAGTCAAGGAAGCAGGTCAGGAATAACACCAGGGAAGGGCAGCAGACACCTGCACATCCCGCCTGGAAAAATTCTTCCTGCAACAAGGCCGAGATTTTTTTTCTCTACATCGAATTCCAGTTGAATGTGGTGATGTGACATAACAAGCAACAGGGAGATACTAGAAAAATCATCCTTTCGGAAATGTAGCTTAAAAGCTAGTACTGAATATACAAATATTAACATGGAGATGGGATATACAAGCTATAATTTGCTTCTATGTTTACTTGTGTCTGGTATGCAATGCTAAGTATTTAAAATATTTATAGCCATGTTGGTTCTAGTCCAGCCCTTTGATCTTTCCTATTTGTATCTTTTAAATTAAACTCCTTGTTAATGAGCTACAGTAAACGTCTTTTAAAAGATGGGGTTTCCTCTACATGTTATACATGTATATACATTTTTAAGAGCAGAAATGGATGGGTCAACATTTATTTTGAAGAAACGGCTTATTCTACTTATTATTTACTCTTTTTTTTTTGTTTTGTTATTTTTAAAAAGGGTATGAATAAGTTTACTAGGGTCAGAAGGATTGTTCTGCCTCTGAAGACAATTCACCTACAGAGGCTCAGTCACTGATGGAAAATTGCGAAATGGAACTTCTTTTTTTCCTGTGGTGAATAATTTATGCTTGGGAATGGTTTCATCACTGAGCACTCTTCAAGTCATTAAACTGAACTGAAGAAAATGGGGTGAAGTCATCATCAGAGAAGGTCAATTTATGGAAATACTGTTATCTCTTTCACAGTATTATTAATACCCACTGACACCTCCATGTTCGGCAGGGCAAAGCCAATCATTAGCCTATAAGGTGTAAGTAGGGTCTCAAACACACGCTCACAATGAGAACATCGTTATTGTAAAAGGTGATCTAAATGCAGCAGCTATGAGAAGAAGAAGACAGAGAGAAAGGAGGGAGAGGCAGCTCTTGATCTGAAAAAGCCACAGATGTAAAACCTATTTTTTAGCAGGGTGCTGTACCTCTTGCCACCATTCTGCATGGTGCTATTGTTACCCGTTTGTAACTGCCTATCAGTATCTACGTGGCAGATCATTTTGATGTCTGAAGAACAGCCAGACTTTAATTGTAGGAAGAATTAACTTGGCTGAATGTTAAAAGGAAAGGCTATTTGACTCCCTTTGAAATGTGTGTAATTGTAATATTTACAACGTTACCTACTAATGTCTATTTGAAGTTTGTTATCACCTGGGAAAAGTTTTCTTCTTCAAGTCCTACTGTTGTCAAACCAAATGGCTTGCATGTCCATTACAGACATGTTAATCTTTGCAAAGCGTCTGTCATGACATGAAGGTTCAGATAAGGCTACTTCCTTAGCAGGATTTTTGGCATCAGCAATCACAAACAGTGCAAGTTAAAGAATTTGCTTAGCTGAACACGCTATTCCTCTGCATGAGTTTAAGATGATACAATGCTTCAGTGACATGGTTATATATAGTCCCTTTACAAATACTTCTGAAAATTCTATACACAAACAAATTAATTTGACAGTGTCCCGCCTACGTATCATAATATTTAAAATGAACATATAATTGATGGACACATGACGGTGTACGTATTTAAGAGGTAATTCCTGAGCTGGTCCCACTAGCTTGGACTGCCAATTCTTACAAATCTGAAGACAATCCACGTGTACTTCTCTGTGATGAAACACAACGCATCTCGATCCTGAACAACACAGAATCTCTCGTAATCAATACAAATCATGTGTTTTATTTCAAAGGCAGATGAACTGTTCCTTCATTTTCTGAGAAGGTAAAAAGAGTTATCCAGTGGGTTTTTTTAGTTGTTGTTTTGTTGTTTTGTTTTGTTTTGTTTTTTTAAATGGAACTTTCCAAGCTGGAATGTAAATCCCAAATGAGCTATCTGACATTGACATGATCAATAAGAGCTTCTGAATGCATCGAATCTTTTTTTTTAAAGTGAGTTACTTAAAAAATAACTATAGATTTAGGATAATTTAAGAATATTATTTTCTAAGTGATTTACCAATAGCATCATAGAAATGTAGGAATGAAATGCATCTTTAAAAGTCAGGTAGTCAATCTCCGTGCTTTGAGAGAAGGTCAAATACACTTAGACCATCTATCTGATCTTTGTCTAATCTGTTAATAGAAGCCTTTGATTATGAGGTTAAATAAGCTCCCTAGGCAGCCTCTTCCAGTCCTTAACAACCTTTGAGGCTGGAAAGTTTTTCTTTAAAGTCTAATTTCATCTAATCTTATTTAATCTCATCTAACCACTTTCTTCCTTTTGAAAAATTAAACCAGTGATTTCTTTCCTTCATTGGAACATGGAGAGTAACTGATCACCATTCTTTTTAACATCTTTTTACATATTAGAAGATGGTTACTTAATTGGTCCTCAGTCTTTTCTTTTCCAAACTAAACAAACCCATTTCTTTCAACCCTTTGTCATGTTTTTAAACCTCTTAACAGTGTTTCTGCTCTTGCCTGCACTCTGTTTGTCTGCATCTTGTCTTAAAGTGCTATGCCCAAAGCCAGGCTGCATATTTTAGCTGAAGCTGTATTACTGCTGCACAGGACCAAATAAAGACCTCCACCTATTACTTACGACATGCCACTTAACACACTCCAGAATGACACCGGCCTTTTTACTCAGCATGTTGTTCAAACATATTAGATTTTTTAATTCACCATTACCACCAGACTTTTTTCTGTTTAGATGTCTTAAATTTTCAGTTGCTTTCCTTCCTTCCCAAGCATAGGTCTCCTTACAATTTCATATTGTTAGTTTTGGATTATCTCAGTAACACTTTAGGATCACTGTGAGTGCTAAACTTGTCCTCCCAAGTACTTGGAATCCCTCCTAGAAAGATGCCATCTGCCAGTTTTATGTGTACTCTTTAATTCATTGTCCAAGTCAGTAATGTGACTATTCACTAGACTGGACCCAGCACAAATTTGTTGTGTGAGTTTTATAGCAAGCTGCTGAAAATGACAAAGTTTAGGGTTTATTTTAATTGGAATCCTTCACCTTCATCATTCGTTCGTAATTATCAACCTACCTCAACGTATGAAGGCTTGCATCCGTGTGATGTAATCCTGATGATCAAATCCCTTTACAAATGTCAGCATCCATAAGTAGCTGTGTCAAAACCAACATGTCTTTCATAAATTTCACATAGAAACAACAGTGCCATTGCTTTGTCTTTTTACTTTTTCTTCGGTCCCTTCCAGGAGAGAAACGCTAACTACATAAGTCCGTTGTCATGTTCTCTTTGCCCTGATTTATGGCACACCTTTGCAGAGAGGCTTGGAAATAACTTTTGGTTTTACCATTGAAATTATAGCTCATGATTCATAATTTCCTATAGCATTTCAATAAGAACAGGTAAAACTGTTGCTAGCAGAGTTTCTACATACCGTACAAAATGTTCTTTCCTTACATATAGCACACAGTAATTTTACCAAATGGAAGCGTGGATGTATGCGTAAGAATGACACTTGTTTTGCACTTGGGATTTGCGTTCAGAGAAACTCATACGATTGCTGAATCACAGAGCAGATTAGTTTGGAGTGCCACTGCCTACTAATTTCCCCACTAATATACCCATGTTGCCATCAGTAAAATTGTATAGAAATAATGTACCTAATTCGCTTAGGTGTTTTTGTAAATATTACTGACTGTCTGTCTCTGGGTGCTCAAATGCCTTTTCATATCTGGCCCCTAATAAATAATGAAATGTAGATGTTGCCCTCAGCTTACCAGCTTTGCTTTAGCATTGCCTGCATCCTGCCTGTCAACTGGATTTAGCATATTTGCATAATTATATTTCATTCATTCACTAGTAGATTTTTTTTAAACAAGAAAGGGAAAACCAAACCAAACAAGGAAGCAGGGAACAGCCTATCTGCATGAAGCATTTAAATGCATCCTGCTAGGCATGTTTGAGCAGATCCTATTTATGCATTTAGTTTGAAAAAAAGTAAAACATTTAAGGTAATTAAAATAATTCTTAATTCAATTTTAAATCCTGCTGGCATTATTTAGTATTCTATGAGAACTGTCGTGCAAAGAAAAAAAGGAGGGTAAATAATCTTTTCCCAGTACAATGAAGTAGTCCTACTGCCATTGGAATGTATAAGAAAAATTCTGGGGTCTTTTGGAAAAGCAGGAGATAGCTTCAAGTTTTTGCATGGGCCTGATTTTTAAAAGAATCCACAGGAGTTCAATGAGTGAGAATCCTCTTTAACTGCCAAGTTGATGGTGGCTGGGGCTGCATATAATAAAAGTTTTGCTTTTGCTAATTTGGGGATCAGAAGCTCAGAAAAAATCTTCACATATGCAGGAACAGAATTACTTCTCTCATTGCAAACTGGGTAATTCCAATGCACAATCAAGCAAGGGGTTAGTATAACTTTGCAGGGACATACTCTGGAAACACACAAGAAACAAAGGGCGTAAGTTTGCACAGGTATGGAAGAAGGATTATGGAGGGTTAATCTAACAGTGAGACAAAGAACACTCCTTTTTCAAGGGATCCAGAAGGAAGGAACAAAGGAGAGGAGAAAAATTTAAAAGCAAAGGGCAAAAAATATGTAAAAACTAAGATTTTTTTTTTTCTTCCAAAATCTTCAGGTCTAAAACTGGTTAAATTACTCTCTGATCATAAAAACAATGGCTACATCAGAAGCATGGAAAATACGGTGCATGTCAGGATCCCGTATTTCAGAAGAATACCTGGTCTGTCCTTCCACCTTTCTGATGGGAACAACTACACCTACATTAAGGCACCTTCCCAACACATTCTGAAAAATCTCCACTGATGGGTGAAATTCAACAGCTCTTCTTGGCAATGTATCCCAGTGTTTCATTACTTTTATCACAAAAAAGTTTGTCCCTGAAGTCTTAAACCCAAGTCCCTCTTACTTGAAATGACTTCTTCCCTTATCCTCAGTGGACTTGAAAAGATGTTTTTCACTCCTTTGTAAATAGCCAGACTGTTACCGTGTTTCCCCCAGGTTTTCTTCAGCTGTTGCTTTCCACCACCACCAGACTTCCAGTCTTTCCTTACACCCCATGTGCTCTGGGTTTCTCATCTTTCTCAATGCTTCCTCCTGGCCTCTCTCCAGCTGATCAGAATCTCTCCCTACCTGTGAGGCTCGAGTAGGTTCCCACATCCTGTGGCACCTAGACGGCCTTTCGCACATCGTCTATTCAAACCTGAAAAATCCGAGTGATTTCTCTGAAGGTGATAAGTACTGTCCTCACAGGGAGGTGACTTATGTACTGTTTCAGTGACATAAGGCATGCTTTTCTTCAACTGCTTGTTTGCTGTATATCTGTCATTGTTTAACTAGGGATTTCAATGACTATTGAAGGAGAGGCTCTGACATTTTCAGCAATTACAAGTTGGTTCAAAATCCGGCTACTCACCACTCTCCATATTAAGCATGGCAATTAATACTTTTATGTGCACCAAACAAACCAGTGAGAAATAATGCTGAATATGAAACTGAGATGAAATCCCTTCAGAGAAATTCAGATTTAGTGCTTTAGGATTTCTAGGACTGTCACATCTGATTTTGAGCTGTTTCTAACACTAAGTATTAAAGCATTAAATTTATTTGCTGAAACATGATTGGGGAAAAATGTTTTTGTAGGATTTCATGGGCATTGTGTCTTTGTTAATCAACATGAAATACATTGCATTTACCAGTAAGAAGTTAGAAATTAAATAATGCATATTTCTTTCTTTAATTGCCACTCTTGGAAGCTCAGTATGTTTATGAAAGTCAAAAGCAGTTCTTTCTGGCTCACATACATCACTACCCATTACCCAGAGCAAGCTGAGGCATGGAATAGGTGCAAAATAGGTTCAAATGAGGTTCATCGCACATACTGGAGGTAAAGATTCTCCTGCTATAAATTAGCTAATAATGTATTTGACAATACAGAGAGCTAAATGAATGTCTCATGTCTAAGAAACAGCTGTATTTGCACTCCTATAGATAATCGGTGAGCACTCAACCACAATGAATAGATTGAATGAGGCTGATAGTTCTTTACCGTAAGACTAAGTCAGAGTGTATTAATGTAACACACGGTCATACATGTGCCCCAAAAATGTGGGACACATGTGCCAACCATCCAGCCATGCTGATCTTTGGTACTCTGTCACCTTGCTCACAGTGGATTACTGCTGACAAGTTGTAAGTCCAGCTTGGCTGGATTCAGTTACGGGATCTGATCCTTTGTGATGCTGAATACTGCTCTAAGTGATACAGACTGCCGACTGCAAGTCAGCACTTTATGGAAAATGCTCAGGAAATTGCAGAAATAAGTCCAGGGGCTGCCAACCCCTGAGAGGAGACAGGGAAAGCAAGGAGTGACTCAGAATGGTCCCCAACTCTGTTTTCTGATTTCCTCCAGTTGCTCCTGTCATCAAAAAATATCACCAAAAGGATGCAAAAATTGTAATTAATGGCCAAACTATGTGTGGGCCTCCTCCTGCGGTTCTAGGCATGAGGTTGTTGTGGCAAATTTAAGAAGAGGGCCTTTTTTAGGGTTGTTTTTTGTTTTTTGTTTTCTCTTTGTACGAACTGGACCCAATCTCTGCAGGCTCCAGGGTTCTATTGTTCAGTTTATTAGCCTTTCCCAAGAAATGTAGTTTTAACTATTGAGCAGAAAGAGGCAAATAGTTCCGTTTCTGCAGAGAAACCGACTACGTTATGATTATGAAAAAAATGTGAGGCCTGAAATGCTTTTCTTGTTTGACTCTCTTCCTTTTTACTGGCTAGGTCTACAGTGCTCAAGCTCACGTTCCGCAGACAGGCATGCACCCACGCCACACAGCTGACTGTGCACTAAACTCTTGTGCACAGTTGGCAGAATAGTTTATTTCCATCATCTTGGCTTCTGGGACTCACTTTTCCATGCATGCAGAACAGTTAAGAGTCTCCAGTGCAAGACCGGAGTCCCAGTTGCTTTTTATGTGGATGTGGGAAGATAGAGAATGCCAGGCTCCTGGGCTGGAGCCCAGTTGTCCCGGAACACCAAAGTTTAAGCTCAGGAATTCAAATATGAAGCAACCAGAATCTTTCACATGTGTGAAGATTTTATTTGGAAGTTCAAGACCAGGTTAAATTGTCCGTTTAGACAGCACGTACATTTTGTCAATATAAAAGTAAAGTAGCTGTCTTTTCTCTTCCAACCTACTGATAAACCAGACTTTCTGTTGGTCTTTCACTTTTTCACTATATTTTGTCAACTGCAGGCAATTTGCATGGCATGTTTCATGTGCAGGTAAGGTAAGCAAATAGCCCTTTAAGTTGTAAAAATCTAGGAATGAAAGAGCAGGCAGTTACAGTTACAGTTACAGTTACAGTAGTAACTGTAGCTGGAATTACTTTATTTATTTGTCAATCAGCTGTGTTATGAGATGGGAGTGGATGAAGAGAAGGGAAAAGAACTTATTTGCCATGATGAGCTGAGCTCACAAAAAAAAAAAAAGAGACCTATTTCCTAAGGGATACCTATGGGGGAGGGATAGCAAAAGTATCACTTGTTTAGAGTCAGGGAATTTGGTCATGACAAGTATTGCCACAGGTCACTTGGCTAGCTCGTCTGAATGGAATTTTTTTTTGAAAGTGCATGCTGCATCTACAGTATGGACCAGGTCAGAAAACCCACCTCTGAAGCATTTGTAGAGGGTGGGTTGGTTGACCTGACATGGCAGGCTATTTCCTATATAACTGGCTTGCGTGGCATCCTTTACAGAAGCAAGGTGTTTGATAACTCCAGGACCTTTTGTGGGCAAGTGGACTTTGTGCTCCCTTGGATGGGGAGTCCTTTGGTTATCTTTGTTCCCTGCTTACAGAAGGCACAAGAGGAGAAGGTGGGAGAGAGGCATTCCCTGTGCAATGATCCAGGTTTGTGCAGCAAAACTGAGTCTGTGGACTAGCTGACTCTTTATGTCTGTGGAAACAAATACTACGAGTACTAAATTGGGCTTTCTGAAACTCACTAAGCTTCATTTATTGCCTGTAGTAATGACTATATGAGGCACAAAACGGACCCAGACAATTGCTAGAAAAACAATTATCAGTATTGCCGCTTTGCATTACCTGTGTATAAAAAGCAGCCAGGATGAATTAGAGATGGGCTGGATAATACAGCAAATAATGGAATGTCATTACATAAATCACTAGCAATGCCTGATCTCAGCTGCTGCATATAGTCATATACTTCAAAAAGATATTGCAAGATGAAGGAATATTTAAAGAAAGTGGATCATGATGACAGGTCTCAGGTAATGCAAACATCTAACAAGGAAATAAACCTTTCCTTTTAAAAATAGACTAGGGAACATGCTGTATATTGATAAGACTAGGGAAATGTTTGGGAGAGTTAGATTGAACGTCTCATAGCGCAAGGAGAAGGGAGCCTCTGGTTGAACTGCAAGATAGCAAATGCACCTCAGATTGAAATGTGCCTAAGCAATGAGGCCTAGAAGACACGGAATTTGAAGGGGAAATTTCTCTGAACAGTAATAAGAATATGCAAAGCTATTGCACTTTTTTTCTGAAAGACAGATTAAACCACACAAAGCTGGGTGTGAACATTTAATTCTTCTAACTTAGAGACCAAGATGAGAACTACTTCCATGCCACAGTGCCAGAGAGCAGGTGCTACAGTAGTTGAGCCGTGGGTCTGATGTTGTCTGGCACTTCATCTCTTTCCAAAAAACACTGTCTCTGAGAAAAGAGGTTTAGTCTTGCATCAGAATGTGGTTGCCAGCACCAAGGAATGGAAGATAAACTGGCTGGCAGCAGTGTTGGAGACTGATGAGGCCACTGAACAGTCAGCAGTGGCACTGGCTCAGGATATGGAATCACAACCATCAAGAACCTCCAAAAAAAATCAACCAGGTTTTGTTTTCTGCAAAATCTGGACAGTCTAGTGGTCTTTCAAGCTGAGGCTCTGATTCTGGAAAGATCTGCACAATGTGGCTGCCTGTGATGGCAGGAACATAATGATTTCCAGACTCCTGGATGCAGCCATTTCCATTTGTTCCTGCATTCACATGCCCACACATAACAGTTTGTTCCTGACTGCTACAGCTCTGAACAAAAGCCCAATTTAAGATTAAAGCATGATGTCAAAGCTGCCCAACTCCTCTGAAGAAGCAACCATTGAAAGGCTGCTGTTATTTCAATGCTAACAGAGCATAAGGATCCAAGCACAAACCATTGTTTTGGGGATGGTTACTTACAAATATATAGTAAGACGTCATGTCTTAAAACTCAAAGCTTTTGTTTAAGTAGAACAGACAAGCTAGAGTAGGAGGGAAAACTGATGCAGAGACCACAATTACATACTGGGGCAGTGGCTGAGCCAAAAATACACCTGTCTCAACATTCACTTCAATCCCCCTGCACTGGGCTGCATACCAACTATTCATAGCAAGTCCAATTTTAGCCAGAAAAAGGCTGTGAAAGGACTCTTTTCTGTGTGTGTTAGTGGAATATTACTACAAACAGCATTTACAAAAATGAAACAAAAAACATGTTTTGAGCTACTGTAGTTTATTTTTTTTCATGGTCAGAAAAAAAGAACTCCCTGTGCTGTTTCCTAAAAAGGAGGGCAAAACCCCCCTAATACTTTTAAATCTTATTTCTTGTGAAAAGGAGCTCTTACTATTTTTGTTTCTAATCTAGGCCAAGTTCTGAAATCCTTGTAAAAACCAAGGGCTTAATAATGAAAAATAACTGGTAGCTTTATTTTTATATCAAAAGGAGATAAGGATTAAAAATACTAATGTGTCCAACTGAGTATATTCCAGTTTGCTTCCCCATGGAAAAAGAGAGCTTGTAAAGATTAGGAACCAGACTGTATTGCTTGGCACATGAGGACCTATGACCTTGACCACGGTCATGTCATTCTGGCTGAGCTCCAGCTGTCCTCAGAGGGTGCCTGGCTTCAGCAGAACATGCAGAATAGGACTGGTCATTGACACAATTTAACCAGTCACTTCTTATTAGCAATTGTTTTTCATTAGAACCAAATAAAAACATGCAGAGATGCTTTCACCACCATGTCCTGAATTTACATGCCATCTATACATCTGCTTTTTCCCCATATTCTTTCTCCCATTGCTACCACTTTTACACTAAGGGAGAAGTTCAAACTATGCCCTAAATTTTGTAGGCTTCATCTTTTTTGTGTCTTTTCTTTTTCTTTCTTTTTTTTTCCCTTGCTTTTTTTTTTTTTTTTTTCAGAAGTAGGCTTTCAGTTCTGCATGAAACTTTGCTAAGATACTGAGTACTTGGCAGACAACAGTTTTTGCGTTTTGGAAATTATTGGTGGTTCCCAATGAAATATCATGTGGAGTCCTGGAAGAATTTCGTGTGGGCACTTCTGGTTGCTTATGCTTTCTGGGAAAGCAGATATTCACTCAGGTATCTCACTGTTCACTATTATCCCACAGCCTGTAGGACCCTGGCATCCATATCAGCAATGACTATCCCTCCCTGGCTTTCCTTATACCCTGAAATTAAGGTGTTCCCCTTCCCTAAGCTGGTTGCTGATTCTTGTACGAGCAGATGCAGTTCCCATTTAAATGCATAGTCTGTGCAACCATGTATCACACTGGCTGGTATCAATGTGTGGCAAGCTAAAGATCTGTCAACCTCACAATAAATCTACGCAGTCCTGAGACTGCACACTTAGGTCAAGCTGTAGACCATGGAAAGTCCATACTTCCATAACCATATCTCCATCTCCAAGCTGAAAAAGGCTGTTTTGGGAGGGAAGAGGAAAGATGGAGAATGAAGAGAAGACAGGATGGGGATGGGAAGAATCCTAGGGTTCGTCCATCCAGCTCCTCTGAATCATGAATGACAAGCAAGTTTTGGTGATGCTATCTGGCAAATATCATTTAAGAGGTACCTTTATTTGCTCTGACAAAACCACATTGCATTCAAAATCCTTCCAGATTTCTATAAATAAATTGCAGAAGCTGTTAAATTGGAACCATTCAAGGCAGGTCTTTGTTATATCCTGATTTTTCTGTAAAATGCGCAAATTAAATGATTCTACTAGGAAATTGTAAAGAAAGCATGCTTATGGGCAAAATCACCTCTAATGCAGTAAAAAAAAAAAAAAGTTGGAATCAGTATCTATGGTGATCACTTGGCATTTTGGGGCTTAATACCATACTGAATTATTTCAGCATCTTGGAAAGCCCATTCAGTATGTCCTTCTTGAAGGGATATTTATAGATACCTCATGCAAATACACAGACACAGAGACACATACACACGTGCCTCATTGCTACATTTCATTCATAAAAATGAAGGTGGCACTTTAATGAAAAGTATTAACAATATGTTAGCCCTCACTGCATCCCTTCTATTGATCCCCCATGATTAAAAGGTACACGGTAAAGTGGATTTGCAAATCTGTTATTTGTCCTCAATATTGTAACTTCAGTGCCCATTATCAGTTACAGAAGCAGAGCTAGGCTGAAGAAACGAAAGGCATTTTCTAATGGTCGAGGGTCAATGGTCCACTTGAGATAAAACCTTGAAGACCACAGACATCCCTTCCAGAGGATAACATTCCCTATAGTCTTTCTACCTTTTCTGGATTTGAACATAGTTTAACCACTACTATTTGCACACTTGGTTTGCTAGAGTTTACCTGCTGTTACTTGCATCCCTAATGTTGATAACTATTTCTGAAAACCTTTCTTCTGCTCATCTGTCTTGTAAGAGATGCCACATATATCAGGTATTAATGACATACTGGCTACTGTCTTGCCTGAGTGTGTCCCTCATTTTCTGTGCTGATGGATCAGTCCTACTGGGTGTCAACAGAATTGTCGAGACATGAATACTTCCATGTATATCTCCCATTTCCTACTGCTGGCATTTTATTACCCTCCATGGAGCCACTGCAGAGCCTCCACTGTTGCTGCATTTTCATACCTTGAGGTTGTGATAACATTATGGTACACAGCATGCGCTAAGGAAAATGCCAAACAACTATGAAAACTTCTTGCTTCCAGTGGGGCCTGGAAGAGTCTCTCATTAGAGCTGGGGCGCCTGCAGTGATGTGATGCCAGGCCCTCTGCCCTACCAGATATCCTTGTACCTGAATATTGTTATAATCCTCAGTGGAGAATAAAGCAAGGGTCTCATCTGGTCCAGAGGGAAGGTTTTAATACCACAGGGTCTCGCGGAGTGATTGGAATTACTGCTTACGCACATGACCAGCTCCAGAAAGAAAGTTTTCTCCCTTTTGACTTTTGTTAGCGCTTTTATATTTACATGCAAGAGACCATCTGGTCCCAAAAGTTTTAATCCTGCACCAGAAGAAAACATTGATACAATGCACTTCACATTTCAGATGTGCTCCCCTTTGGACTTCAGTGAATATCATCTTTACATTTGCCACATTGATTTGTTGTGTCACCTAGCCATTCTGCCGTGATGTGTTTCTTGTTCTCATCTTCTATACCAAGAAGAATAATATTTTTCCTCTAATAGGTAAGAAAAAAGATCAAAACGCTACGTTCAATTGGCTTCTGCTGTCATCAGACTGTAGCAGTGGCACTTAGAAGCACTTGTCTTATATCAGCTATTTGCTTACATGTGGTAGACCCAGCTCCTCTGAGAAGCACCGTGGTTTTTCTCCTGCTGCCATTGGGAAAATTGGTCAGTTCTTCTGCAACCTTCTCAAGTGCACTTGGAAGAGAGGCATGCTTGAAGCAATCTTCCACTGGGTGGCTTGAGGGGAGTTTGTGGATAGCGGGAGAGTGGAAGGTGGAGCTGGCAAACCTCTGAAGAACGGGTTTCTAAGCTCTGCACATCTGAAAGCTGTTTTCATTAGCATATCCTCTAACCCTGAGTCATAAAAAATGTTCCTGACAAGGCCATAATTCCAAATAGTTTTGCACAACCTCCTTCATTCATTCAGATGATGGAAAGGAAAAGACAAGGGCTGTGTTAATTAGTCTCATTTCTGAAATGGCCTTTAGATACGGTTGGAAGATGTAGAGCAGCAGAGCAAATGCAGGCCTTCTGTGATAGTGCATTAATTTTGGTGGATTAAGATTTCCAGCAGAAACAAAAAAAATCTGGCCATCTGTATTCACTTTGGTTTCCCTGATCAATGGCTTATTTTAATTAAGTTTTACTGAGTTTTACATAGAATGTTATATAATGCAGATATTTATGATGCAATAAACTACAAGATGGGAGACACAAAAAAGTTAATGAAATTGGTCTCCACTGCTTAAAGATTCCTCCCATATCCAGACACAGTGCATTAGGATGATAACATTGAAAGAATCAGAACTACATATGTTTCTGGATTTAAAATTTTATAAAGTTTTGTGATAGTCAGCTTTTAGGTTGCAAGTTTGTAGATTTGGGGGAAGGTTAGTTTGACCACGGCCTAGATCTAGTATTCGACAAAAGTCAGGTATAGCTCAGATTCATCCAAACCATTTACAACTCCAAGTTTTGGTACATCCATTGCAGAAAAAACCCTAACATTTATTCCTGAAGTGGCATTAGGAAAATGTCCTACTATTCAGTGGAAAGCATTTAGGTCTAAACATCACAATGAAGTTTAGGAAAGTATGATATAACTTTAAAGAGATCCACTTCCAATGAAATTTACCATCTAATTGTTCACTAGCAGTACTTTCTCAAATCTGCAGTGCATTTGTACATACATGGGATAAATATGTATTAAGATGATTAAAAACCTGCTATGCTATAACTTGCTTTTTTATATATAACTTGCTATAGTACTTGCTTTATTGACTTCTTTGTATACCTACTCAATGAAGTTAGCTAATTATCTGCTTTAAAAAAAACACACAAAAACCAACTCTTTGTTCACGAGACTGCAAGATATATTAGGAAACCCTATATTCTCTGTTATACTACGGGTGACTCTTATTGTTTCCTGCCTCCCTAGAGAAAGGATGACTTTGTCTCCTAGTAAGGGCAATGGCAAAACCCCCGCTAGGAGGATTATGATTTACATTAAGTACTAAGTGAGGCTCTTTGATCCATTTTGCAAATTTTGGCCAGACTTGCCAGACACTGGCATACCTGGCCTGGTAAGTTTTTGATGTTCATACTCTCTGCGTTTAGCTTTGATTTATGGAAACTTAACTAAACCAGTCACAGTCTGCTAAGACCTGCAAGTTTCTGGTTAAAATATGTACCTCATCACACGTGAATGCCTTCCCCTAAAATGCTTTGATTTGCTTACATTTACTTAAGTGGCATCAACAGGCCTGCAAACTTGGCTAAAGTTCAGGGTATGCTATGAAAACTTCATTGCAGCACCAACTGTCACACAAGCTGAGACATCGTTTGGGCCAAATAATGAAAGAATCCTTAACCTGGCTTCCATTTCTTCTGCTCATGCACATACCAGGTAATGCCTCATGCTACTGTGGGAAAGCCATAAAGGCATTATTTGAACAGGAAAGAGTTTACCTGAAAATTTTCCTTCTAGTTAACGGGCTTTGTACTGAAATCTGCTCTCACCTGGAGCTGCAGGGAGAGGAACGCATACTCGAATGTGACTGTAATGATGGACATAGTTTAGCAGAGGTGCTTGAGAGGAAAATAGTGGCAGCTCTACAACCCACGACTGACCAGCTAAATCAACCGGCTGATCTCAGTGGGTCAGTGGCAGAGGGTGGCTCTTCTCCACTCTCAAATTTTGATGCTAGCATCCCATCCTTTTTTTCACCTCTCCCCTGACCACAGAGACCCTCACACCGCGTGAAATGCCCACATTTGCGGTGTAGGAATAACCAAGCACAGGTTGGGCGAAAAACTGTGTCCTGGCAACAGGATGGCCCTTATCAAAACATGTCTAATTTCACAGCGAGGTCCGCGGGAAGTGTTTTTACTGAGAGTAGTTTTGAAGACGCCCGTAGCAACACTTTGCTTAACGGAGGGTTAATGACTATATTGAATGACAGCACGCGCGCCGTTTCCATGAATTTCAAGCCTGGATAGGTTGGTTCACAGCTTCCGAAAGATGTCAAATCTTAAAAGAGCCTTTCCATGGGAAGCCGCCTGCTGCAGGCCGCGGCAGCCGGGCCCTGTGCGCACGGCCGGGCGCTCGGCACCGCTCGCCTCTTCCCGGGACAATAGAGCTCTCTGCCTTCTTTTCGTGCTGCAAACCAGACTCAGCCTGGTTGCATTGAATTCTTATGTTAATGTTCCATTAATTAGCTTTCCTTTCTTTATATTTGGTCTTCATTGTTCTGCTTTTACTTTGTTTCACTCCCCGTACAATTAAAATGTTTTAACATTGTTCCTTCCTGTGGTCAGGACACATTTGCTTATGTCCATGTCGCTCCCAACCCAGGCAGAGGCCAAATGGAAGCAATTAAAACCAGGAACCATGTTGTGTGTCGTCGTGTCCCCGTCCCCCCCACCCCATCCTCCCCACTCCAC
>NW_009648440.1:2171586-2215414 GCF_000708025.1 Charadrius vociferus
GCGTGTGGCCGGCTGGCGGAGGCGGGGGGGGGAAGAAAGGAGAGGAGGCCGCTATCTTCCTCGTCAGGCAACAGGCCCTGGCGGCACGGGTTGCGGTGGCGTTGTGCTCGCCTTTCTCCGGCCCTCGGCAAGGCGTGTGCTTAGGAAAAAATAAAAAATAATAATAAAAAAAAAAACAACAAAGAAAAAAGAAGCGGCACGAGCAAAGCTGCTGGTTGCTTCTTGAGGGTGAGGTCTTCTGAAGAGAGGAGCGGCGGGGTGGCCGGCAAAAGGCCAGCACTAAGAAGTCACCAGCGCGGCAGGCTGGCCCACCCGCCCCAACCGTGTCTGGCTTACAGAAAAGCTGTAAAGAAACGTGAACTAAAAACACCGTTTGTTTTTTTTTCAGTGAGTGGGACTTGATGGAGTGCGCCCGGCTGCAGGCAGTGGTGGCAGCTGCCGTGGGTGCGTGGGCGTTAGGGGTGCCCATGCGACGAGGGTGCACTTTCACCTCCGATGGGTTCACGTGCGGGGTGGGCTATACAGGTGTAAAACCAGTTTAATGGAAGGGCAGATCAGGCCTCTTTTTGGGTGTGAAAAACTGTGGTGTCGGGAGAGGTGGCTGGGCTGCAGATCCCCCACCTGAGGTGGAGAAGGGTTTAGCAAAGGTGAGGCTGGCTGCCTCTCCCCTGAGCTCCCATCCCCGCTTCCCACCTGGCTCGTCCTCTGCCCCAGCACCTGAGCTACGCACACGCTCTATCCACCCCTCCATTGGCGCGAGTCGGGACTGTAGTTTCTGCCAAAGAAGGCAGGACCTCATCGCTCTCTTGCTGTTCCCGTTCCCTAGCTGTAAAAGGGAGCTACTGGTATTTTGCCTTCCCCAAAGGCAAACCCATTAAACGGTGTGGGACAGCCTTCTGCTATGGTGATGGGAAAAGTAAGGGAGGGAAATGATGGATTTAAAAAAGCTCATTTTCTACTTTGGGTGTGTTTGTTTTATATTAAACATACAAGTTCATTAAAACATGCTGATAAAATCAAGAGATTTATTTAGGGGGTTCTTTGTTAGCCCGTATCAGTTTATGAAGTATCAGTATGGTGAGGTAGTCTACTGCAAAAAGTGTGAGCGATTTAAATACTGCATATCTATGTTTGGGAAGGAGGCAGGAAGACAGTGAAAACGGTCAAGGTGCTCTGCTGCCTTTGTTGGTTCTTCACGGTTTGGAGTTTTTTTAGTCACATTTGACAGAGTCACTCTGGACGTTAAAGAGCTTACAGCTCAGTGTCAAAAAATACTGCTTCAATTCACCTCTCCTTGAAAATGCTCTCCTGCAAGCAATACAAACAGTGGTCCCAAAATGGTGGGATATTTCTGGAAAGAGAAAGATGTTTCTGTTTTGACCCCATGCTTCCACTTTTGTATGTTTTTAACATTAGTAGCTAGGATGTTGGGAGGGGAGAGTAGTGGTATCACGTCTTTGTTACGAGAATATTGACATCTCCTGCTTCATTGATTTTTTATTACAGTCCCGAGGTTAGAAATAATGATTGTCAGTGACAGCTTCTTTGCTGCCTGCTTTAGCTTCAAGTGATAATTTCGGGCATATTTTATTTTACTTTATTTCTCCCCATCCGTACAGACTCCCCACCTTTCTGTCTTAGATTTAACAGGAATAAGCGGTTTGTAAAAAGCCGCCTCAGAAAAGTTGAGGGCTGCAACATGCCAGCATAAAAGAAAGCACCAAGCCAAGCTGCCTTTGTCACCGCTACTGCTGCTGTCTTGGCATCTGTCGACAAAGAGCCACTCCAAATCTGAGTATCCCTGCCGGGGTGAGATATGGCCACGTCCCCAGCAACGGACCCGGCGACACCAGTGCCAGAACGCTGCGACCATCTGATGCAAGTCGCTCCTAATGAAAGTCCAGCATGGGGCTAAATGAGTTTCCTCCACTGCTGGGTGAGGGGCTAATGATAAAAGCACTCCCTGGGCTCGCCGCTGCTGTCGGTAGCTTTGTCAGGGCATATGGCAGTTGGCTAACTGCAGCTTTTGCGAGGTTTTCCTCTCGCCGCCTTACCGCTGGAGTTGGCTGGCGGGCTCGGCCGAGAGTCCCCTGCCCGCTGCCCCAGGGCCGTGCGGGTGCGTGGGCGCTTGCCGGGGAGCACGGCGGAAGGGCGGCGAGTTGCGGGGCGGCGTTATTTTTGCACCTGGCGACTGTTGTTACTGCTGCTGGAGGAGCACAGCTCACATAAAATCTGTACTGGTTTGCGGTAGAAAAGGCTAAAGATATGCTAGTTAATGTGGTGAGCTGCTCTCCCTTGCATGCAGACACGCTCTGCTGCCCCAAATGTGTGGGCTGAGGCATTCTGTATTTCCAGTCACAGCATTCACAGTTTTATTAATGTAAAAGAATAATAATAATAGTAATAATAATAATAATAATAGGACTCTTGTGGCCAGGAAGTTCCTAGGCAGCTCACAAAATATAATTTAACATAATGAGAGAAAGAAGGAAGATTCTGTCTTTCAGTAGTGGACCTTACATTAGAGAAACCTGTGAGAAATAGGGTGGAGAGAGGTAGATTAAAAAAAAAAGGCAAATGAACACATACACACAAACACATACACACACAAGACACAGATGCAGGCACATACACAAGAAACAAACCCAAGCCACTGTAGGCATAGGTACTTGCTTGCTTACTTTTATTCTTACAGCAATTTCTTCCAGCTCAACTTTTTGTAGTTGACGTTAAATGTGAGACCTGTAATTTCTTTTCTTCAAACATAGCAGCAGCAGCATGTTCTCTGCACCTGTTGGTTTTATGATTTGCTTCTCAAAACAATTCCTTTGCTGTTGAGACATGATCTGAATGACAGGCACTGCTGAATCAGCTTGTAAATAGAAATGGAGGTGGGTTCAATGCATTTTCCGAAATAGCCTCCTTCTTCATGCCCTGTGTGACTTGCCCCTTTCCAGGCATGCTTTATCCCTCTTCATCTCTTGCCGTTCGATTTCTCTGTTCTGTTTTAATACTTTTTTTATCTCTCACCATTATTTCCACATTCTTGTCTCGTTCTCTTCTCACTTTATTCCCCTGGGTTCCCTCCTCAACATGATCTCAACAACTTAGATAACAGCAGAGGCATTCATAAGTGAAATGTTTAGTTAAAGCATAATAACCCTGCCCTTGAGATGCAGTCAGGGCAGGTCAAAACCGTATAAGGCTTTTTTCAGAGACCTTCAATTATAGGACTCACTTGTGAGTGGTCTAGTGCAAGTGTGAACAACCGAGAGACTGCGATGTATCTTGGGCAGCACAGTCACTGCTCTTCACTGACCACACTAACTCCATGGTGCCCTGGGAGTAGTAATTCCCAACACTGAATTAGGCTGGCTTTTTGACT
The DNA here is from genome assembly GCF_000708025.1 of Charadrius vociferus. Taxonomy (NCBI): domain Eukaryota; kingdom Metazoa; phylum Chordata; class Aves; order Charadriiformes; family Charadriidae; genus Charadrius; species Charadrius vociferus. The sequence goes on from NW_009648440.1 coordinate 2,174,972, forward strand.
ATGAGGACACAAAGCAGCTAAATGGAAGGTCATAATCTGTAACATTGTACTGACAAGAAAAAAAAAAAACACCAAACAACAAAACCAAACCAAACCAAACCAAAACACAGCCTTACTATTGCAATCACTGTCCGTTTTCTTTAAGTTATAAGCTCTTCTCAGTAGAGTCCTGAGTCATGATTTTAGCATGCTTTTGGGATCTGTCAAGGAACTACGTATTTGTAGTTTATATTTGTATGGCACACTGTCTGTGGATCTCAAAGCACTTTAAGCTTGTTTATCGTGTAGACTCGTAACACCCCTGGCAGAGTAGGTTATTTCGAAGACTGGGCAACTTAGGGATTGAGGCTGTGGTCTTTAGAAAATTTATTACTGCCAAGATCCCTTCCAAGGTCTGTGCCTGAATGCTTGAGGCACTATTGAAAAAGGGGTTTACGTGCCTTAGCAGATTTGCCCTGATTCATAAGCTTCTCCCTGGCATTACTGTCAATCTTGAAAGCCAGAGGGAGTTCTGGAGAGGTCAGGGTGCTCACACCAAGGTCCATTTAATAATATCAGATCGAAGCAAAGTACAGATGGAAGTCTGCTGCATTTTTTTCTGGCATATGTTCCAAGATGTTCCAATTACCTTTTAAAACTAACCTACATCTTTGGATTAAATCAACACATGCGTTAGCAAGTGCTTCATGTGAGCTTCAGGTAATTCTTCTGTTGGCGGTAAATCTAAATGAATTTGCTTTTCAAAGGAATTTGCTGTTATTTAACATACATTGTTGTGAATCCCATAGCAGGGAAGCTCCATCAAGTACAGAAAGCTTTATGTCCCATTTGGCCTATTGCTGTGATAACATATTCAAGAAACACGCTTTTCAAATGAACTGAAATAAAATGGAATTTTCTGTGAACAGAAAACATTTTTTTCTCGACAATATTTTTAATTTGGTGTGGATAGATCTACATATACTCCGTAGAAACCAAAGATGTGTCGTGAGTGGCATTCAGTACCTTTTGGAAGCTACGGGAGAAGCAACTGAGGGGCTATGCACCCTGTGAGAGCTTCTCGGAGAAGTCAGGCCCCAACAAGTCCCTGCCTGCGTGAGGGCAGCCCTGACCACTACTGAAAGGTGTGCAAGCCCGGCTGTGGTTCCAGGGATCGCCAGGATGTCTGTTACAAGCTCCTCTCAGTACAGTCCCACGTTTCTGTGCTTTTATCACGCAAGCGCTGCCCCACAGAATGGTTCAGCTGACTCGGTGCAGGTTGCATCCAATTAAGAGGTTACGGTCTGTCTCCGGCTCCTGCTCAGAAAAGACTACTTGTAGGCAGCCTTAACCACCTAACAAAGCACACTGCTTACACAAACTGTGTTTTAAAGACGCTTGCAGAAAGGGGAGGGAAATTTTTCATGTAAGCTTGGCCTGTTAGAGCAAGTTTATATAGACTGCAACACAATTAACTTCTTGACAACTGATTTTTCTCCATGTGCCCTACATAAACAAACTAAGCTAGCTGAATGCAGAAAAATGAAAGTGATCGTTAGTGAACATATTAAAAGTGCCCTAAAAGGCGTTGTGAAGTTTCTCCCTTCTACCTAAAATTTCAGGTTTCTCTATGGAAAAGGCTGCCCAAAACATCCTTCACCTTCTCCCATTCAAAAAAGTTTCAGGGGGAATTTTCAATACAGAAAAAAATAAAGTCATTTCAGATGTACTTGGAAGAGAAATTTTTGTTCAAAGTCACTTTGACTCGAAACATTCTTTAGTTTATGAAAGGTCAGCTTTTTTCCTTCTCTCTACTTTTGTCATTTTTTCACCGTTTTCTCAGTGTTTCAGGATATGTGGCAGCATACTCACCCTATTTTACTTTTCCTTCCTGTCTTTCAAAGTCAAGGAAAATTTGAAAATTGAATGGCGGAACAAGTAAACGTAAGAGGGGAGGAAGACAGGTAAAGATAATAATAACAGAAATATATCCAGGATGTATCCATTTTATTGCTAACCTGGCAAAGATAAGAGGAAGAAGGGGGGGGGGGGGGGGGGGGGGAATCTGATTTAATATATTAATATTGTTCTTTTAAATCCACAAGTAAACATTTCAGCCAGAAAACAGAAATTTAATCTGATTTCAAAATTTCCAGTCTAAAATATTTGGAAAAAAGTCTCAAACTGATTTTGTTTCAGAAGCTGTTTTCAATAGAATGACATTTTACATGGGAAAAATGCCATTTGGTTCGACTTACAATTTGGCCTGCGTTGTTCCAAAGGCTCTGAGGGAGCTGTGGAGCCATCGTTTGTGGTCTGTGTTAGTGTGGCTCTTGGGCAGTTCAGTAGTGGCCACGTTTTCAGTATCCACTGGCACTGTATGTTCCTGAGAGAAAGACTAGCTTGTCCATAAGATAGTCTAGCCTTTTAAACGATAGAGTGAAAAATCAGTTTGTTTGAAGTACAATGATGACGGAAATAGAAATCCCAGTACTTTATATCGAATAATGCTTCACTGAAAATATTTTTTATCTGTGTGGGAAGGGGAAGGAGTAAAAAGCGAGACTATGTATGAAAAGCGTGAAATTTTACAACTTTGTCCTGTGCCCCAGAATGTTACCAGCCACAGGAATAGGTTGGAAGAACTCCTTACTCCGCTGCTTATGCTGCTTCCGGTGGCCTCAGTAAATCACTTAACCTTTGTCCCTAAGTTTCCTTATCCAACAAACGGGAATTTTAATACTTAATTTTCTGCCTCAGAGGAGTGTTGTGAAATTTAACTAGTTAATGTCTGCAAAATGCTTTGAAGACTCACAAAATCACCAGGTTTTTGGGGTTTTTTGGGGTTTTTTTTAAAGGAGGAATATGTCAAATCCAGAGTGGAAATATATAAATAATGTAAATATATAAAACAGTCTTTTTTTTTTTTTCCAGAAACAAGAGCGAACAAGTTGAATGTGAAATCAGTGCTGCTGTAGAGTATAAAGAGCCAATGACTGAATAAATCTGCTTTGGAACACACCCTGGTAATTCACAATTCTATCAAACAATCTTCCATCTCCACATTTTTAATTACTGGCTTTTATGACAACTCCACCATGCGTTTTTCCTTCCTAATTTAACTCCCCTTTTAAAAACACAAGTTTCTGTCTGCCCAGACAAGTAGGAACATTCTCAGCATGGCATATGCAATGAATTAATTGTTTGGTGGGGTTTTTTTCCATGAAAAGTTTTGCCATCCCAGTAATATCTTCTATAGTTTTCTTCCAGTGTGCTGTCAGCCCTACACTTATCAGGTGTCATTTCTTTTTATTCAGTAATTATGCCACTTTCAGTAGTGCTGGATGAATGCTTCAGAAAGCTGTCTACAAATACTCATTCCAGCTCTTAAATAAACTCACTTCAACTCTGTTCATACATATTTCATGTAAACTTTATCTGATCAGTCTAGTGAATGATTTATTGACGGGAATGTTTGCCCAAATGAAAGGTTTTAAGGTTCAGGTAATGTGCGAAAAAAGTGAAATCTGCATTTCTAATAATAAAAATCTGTACTATAAACCATAACTAAACTCATGATCAACCTGTTACTATACAGAAACAGGAAATATGAGCCAAAGTCCAACAAAATCCATTCTAATTTAGTTTATTTGCAATGGACAGAACTTGAGCAAATGGCAGGCTAAGAACGATTTAAAACATGAGAATATTTCCAACAGGTAGTGTATGAAATAAAACCAACATTCCAGTAGTTGACAATTCACACACAAAGTTGCAATTCATAAAATAAATCACCTGCAATTTTTTTTGCCTTTTATTGTATTTGTCATACTTGATTCTAAACTGGGTACATCAAAATTCATGCTGTTTATCTCAGCAACACAGCAGAACAACCGATTGACAATGCACTGTTGTCAATAAGGTATCATTTGGAGAAAAGTTGATTTATCAGCTAGATAGAACATGATTATAAAAACTTGAGTTACCCATAACATATTCCAGTTGAGTACCTTATATTTTTCTCCACATATAGTTTCAGTGTGGTCATAACCAACTGATGCATGACTTATTTAGCTGAATTATTATTGATTAAAATGGGCAAAGAGATATGATAACTGTAATGATGAGCGCTGTTGCAGAGTGACATTTAAACTGTCAGCAGTGCTGAGAATCAACAAAATATTTCTATACTTCCTTCTAAGAAGCGTTCATATATGCAGAATAGTTTGGAGAAGTCACAAGTGCTCCAAGGACAAACAGTCTAATATTTACAAAACCCAGATAAGAGTTTTTGTGACATTATTTCTGATTTTCACATTTCAGAGTAAAATCAATAATCTCCAAGGCAAACAACCAAATTTCTCCCCTTAAAGAACAAAATGTGAGCCCAAAATGTGAACAAGCAGGCCAAACAGCAGAACTTTGTAATATTTTGCATTTCCTCATACAGATTTACATTCAGACTCCTGCAAAGCAGTGCATTTGCAAAGGTCCCTTTATAATTTGTCTTCTTTGATAGGAAATGAATGTCATTATCATTCCTTTCTCTCCCGTTCTCTCTCTCCTTTTGCACTTAGCAAGTAAGTCGTGGCTCTACACTATGTGACAGCTCTGTCATATGGGGATTTGGCCCAGCCAAGAAGCCCGTATCTGCAAAGAGAATACAAGTAGTTTAACGGTTCTGTTGCCACTGGTGGGTTTACTCACTTTGAAAGTCACATCGTTGCCTTGCAGCAGGGAGGGCAAGGGACAACCAACAACAAAATGTTCAGAGGTGACCAGTGGGTTGAGGGAGGAAAAGAGATATTTAATTATTTAACTGAGAGTTAGACACCTAATGCCACACCATGAGGAGTTTCACAGCCTTAAATGCTCTCCAGCACTTACGGCTTTAGGTAGTACTGTATTACAAGACAGTGGAGGAAAGGTGACAAATCCATGTTACTGAAGAACAACGTGATTACTGTGGTCCTTAAGCGTGGGTTGGTGCAGTAAATCACTCCATGGAGGTTGAAATTCTTTCAGTTGGAAGGGTAAAAGGACTAATGTCCTACAGCTACTCCTCCCCTTCCCCATTTCACCTCTCCCCCTACTTCTATGTCAGTGTGTTGTGGAGGGCTGGGTACATGTGCACTGCAGGTAAGACAGAAGATAATTGCCTGGTTTGTGGATCACAAGTATGAAAAAATGGCATACTGGAGACCAGTTGCCTGAACAGCCAGTGATCTCTGTTAGACAAGCAGGATATTTCGGCCCTTTACAGGCTTGCAAGTTTGACCAGGAGATGTGGTTGTTCCTAAATTTGGGTCTTGGTGGCTGTTGCTTTTAGTTCCTACCTGATTTTATTATTTGTCCTTTTTAAAAGTTAGGAGTGGTTTTATTCATAAACTGGAAGGTTTATGTTGAGGTTCATCAGAATTAATTTCTGCAGCAGTTGAAGGTGAAGAAGGAGTGATGGTCACTGGGGATGACCTAGTGGGGGAAATGCCAGAAGTGGAGAGACACAAATGCCCAGGGCTGTGAGTCACTGAAACCCCTGTTCTGAATTGACCTCTGAAAGAAGTTGTCTTTTCCCACTGACTTGGGGGATCAGGTGAGGTGATCAGGTGTGCTGAGGCTTAAGTTAATCTTTCTGTATACCCGCCTTCAGTAGTCTCATGGAGAGCTGGCCCTTTGGGTTGTGGGGTCCTAGCAAATGCACGGTAACAGTGCTGTGTTTCTGGAGTCTGACCGTCTTAAATCCTGAAACTTTTGCTTATTTCATTTCCTCCCAGAAAGAAACAAACAAACAACATTTACTTCTTTCCTAGACCATCATTGCTGATTCTACTTAGCTCCTTCACAATTACTTGCAGCTGGAACCATTAAAAAAAAATAAAACACCCTCTCCCTTTTAGATCATACACAAGATGAGGGCAGACAAATTACTCAGACTACAGTGGGCTGCAGCTACATTAATTTCATCCAGTGCTATCTTCATTTCCTTCCTTTCCCACTTAGTTATGTAATGTGAAAATTGGCCCATTTTGGTATTATTATGATGATTTTGAGCTTCTCATTCTTCTCTCACATAGTGCTGGCTGCCTAAGATGACCTCAGAAACAATCTGGTTAAAAAAAAAAAAAAAAAGAGAGTTAGCAGAAGGAAATGTTGCCTTGTAGTGGCAACCTTTCGGGGAAGAGTACCACCAGTGTACCTCCTGCTTACTGAATGCTTTCTGGGGCTATCCTGGGAGTGTGGGAGACTTCCACTTATTCTGATTCTGTAAAGAATGAAAGTACTTTAAAAAAAAAAAAAAAAAAAAAAAGATGAGTTCTATTTTGAATTAATTGCTTTCTGTATGAGAAGCCAGTGTATGGTACAAACAGGGACAGAAAAAAAATGTCTTTGGTATTTCTTTCTAAAAAAAGAATAAACAAGGCAAATTGCTATTCAGGCTGTAGCCTGGGTTGTACGCCCATCTATTCATAATGGTTTTGAAGTGGTAAGAGCTAAGCTGGTGACAGAGCCAGCTCAAGGCTTCTCAGTAGAGTAGGCAGAAAATTAGGTTTATTGATCCAGAAGTGAGAGGTAGGAACAGTCACTGTGCCTGTAAGAAGGGAAAACCTGGTCCTGGGTGAGAGAAGCAGGTGGTGGAGGATCAGATCACAGTGTCCCTCCATAAATTTGGCTGCAGCTTCTCGGTGGGCAGCTGCAGCCAACCTGGCTTTCCACAGAGGCACAGGTGAAAATAGACAGTGGGGTCTGTGTCATATCGCTATGTCTATAGCAGCCTGCTGCCCTATGAAACTGCCTTTTTTGCCTAGAATGTTGTCTAGAATGTGTCTTCTTTCTTGACTGAACAGATAAACACCAATTAATTGCTACATTTGTGGTGTTCACCGCAGCAGGCTGATATTTGGGTTGCTACAGTATTGCCTGTATATGGGAGGGCTAAGTTCAGACCATGGTTCTGCCAACCAGAGACAGCACTAGAGTGGAAGAAAATCCCCCAAAGCCAACCCTACACTTAGCTTGCATTCTGTGGAGCCTGAAATCTTGATAAACATTTTTCTACACCAAAAATGTAACCTTTAATATATTTCCCACTTTAATGGGAAACTTCAACTTAAAAAAAAGGAAAAAATGGTTTTGTTCATCTACGGTATATCACAGCCAAATTTCCATCAATGTATGTGATCACGTTGACCTAAAGGAAACAAGGGGAAAGCACATATGAGGCAGCCAGTCTGTGGAAGAGCAAATACACAGTGAAACTCCAAAACAAACCAAAAAAAAAGCAGTTGTTTCTTCCAGTGTGATCTCTGTTGAGTCTCCCATTAGTATTATGAAAGATAATCTATGTTTGTATTATGACAACATGCATGAGTCTCAGTGAAACAGGATCTTGGCACTCTGCAGAGTGGGCTTATAATATAGACGTTCTATTCAAGTTTCCCCCAAATCTGTAAGTATACAGGCAGCAGAGTCAGGACTTGAGCTATGATTATGGGAATCTGGATCCTGCATGAAAAACTTGAAGAGAAAAGACATCCTGGACAGCTATAGTTGATGGAGAGATCTTTTGTTCATGTTCTTCAGTTTGGGCAGAGGATCAGGTCTCCCTGAACCATTCCCAACATGTTTGTAATCTGTTTCAAAGTGATATTTCCATTTTTCTGACCTGTCTATCTGTATGATACTAATAACTGAACTACTTGGATAAAGAAGTGAAATTAACTGATGAAAAAAAAATAGCATATCTATTTCATGGACTGACATTTATCCACAGTGTAACACGTATTTGCATTACTCCAAGTCTACGTTGTTCTCTCACTTTGGACTTCAGATACTCTTTCCACTACTACTTACAAAACACATTGGCAGGCGCTATCAACAGTTTTACATACCTTTTAATTATTTTTAAAAAATGAACTAAATAACACTACTACACTGTAACATACATAGGGAGTACAGAATTGAGAATATGAAGGATGTAAAGTATCAAGTAAGTTGTTCCCCCTTGTCAGAGTCAGTAGTCTGGACATTATATTGGCAAATAACACTTATGATGAATTGCACAGCTCAATCTGCAGCTCATACATGTATATTGGAAAACTGAAGAGAATTAATGTGAGCAATTTTTTAATATTAAATTGAAAATGAGATATCTTTTTTGCCAACAGAATATTACGTCAAATTGTTTTCTTTATTGCATTTTTCTTCTGAATATGATTACTATTTTCCATTTTCTTTAAGAATGCACGATCCTATTGTTTCTCCATACTAACTATTTGGGCTTTCCTTTGATCTAGAGCAATTTCATTTAATTTACCAGAACAGGAGTTGAGTTCTCAAGCATTTTATCATTTCCTTTGTGATGAAATCTGATCCAAAGTCCATGACTTCTGTAGAAAAATGCGCTGTTATTGACATGAATGTGCATTGTGTCAGGGCTTCACATTTCAGACATTTTTTTATATGTCCTGACAATAGTTCTTGAACTGTGTAGACAGTACTGATGGATTATCCATTCTTCAGCATTTCCAAATGGAAACAAAAAAGTTGGTCAGAGAAAAAATCTTGGTCCCATTGTAGCCAAGGGATGTTCATTACAAATATTTCCAAATTCTTTTGTTTTGAACTATAATTCAAATATATAGACTTACTAGGCTTCATTATAGCATAAAAATTAATTCCTTTTTGACTGGAACTAGCAGTGGTTGTCCAAGGATCAGTGAACCCGATTTGATTACATTGAATATAGGGTAGCCTCAGTCCAAATCGTAGTTGTATTATATATGATGAAATGTGATTGTTAGGTATGATCATTCCACGTTATGGTACCACAGGAAGTCAGCTAGGAGGAGTGCACAGGAGTTCCTTCGGTTGTTGCATACAAAAGAAAGGTTGGTGAAGGCCAAAGATGAAGAGAATTACAAACATCTGCCAAACACATACTGGTCAGACCCAGAAGAGGCACAAGAGATCAAGAGATGTGAGACTGGTGCCAATTGTATGTTTGCTTAGCTGATTTTAAAGCATTTGATTAGGAGGAAAAAAGTTTTGACTTGAGGATGGGATGTCCACTATGTTGTGGTGACACATTACATGCTTACTTGACATGTTACTGTGAAAAAAAATTTGTAAAAGTGATTTGCACTTCAGAAGGGGATAAGGTAGCAGGTTTGCTCTTGCTTTGTCTCTTTAGTGTACTAACATAGATGACCATGAAGAGATATGAGAAAGTGAAATCAAAACCGACATTAGGTTTATTAATAGTTTAAGGAAAAGTAGTGATCACCTCATTCACAGAGGAATAACAAGCTTGGGGCAAGGGACTGTATCTCTGACAGGGCAGAACAACACAAAGGGTTCTAGTAGTCTTAGTCAAGATAATTCACATGAATGGGATTTTCAGAAAAAAATTGGACAAAATGAAGACAGATCTGGGAAGTTCAGTAGGAGTCAAGGTTCATTATGAACTGAAGGCTCAGCTTGAAAGCAAATAAGGAAATAATAATCACTTTTCTGAAGGAAATTGTGTGGCGAAGAGCCATTTGCAAAAGTAAGCAGGATCTGGGTGTGAACCTGTAAACCTTCGAAGTTCCCTCTTCACAGCAGCAAGCAAGAGCCACAATGGTCTTCAGTTCTGTCAATTCCTCTGTGTCCCTTGCCCAGTTCACACACATTCACTTTTACCTTTCATACAGCCTCAATGACTGTCTTCTGTGGCACTGTCATTTTAACTACATGCTCCATATTTCAGGGTCTCTTGTCATACCAATTTTTCCAATATTCATTCAATCAGGTAACAAGATCAGTAAGAGACAACTGGAAGAGATTTGGTTTATCATGCCACTAACTCTCACGTTGACAATGATTGATGATAATGATGTATATATGTGCACAAATACACTGTGATTTAAAGGAGAAAAAAGCTGGTAAAATCCTAAAAAACATGTGGAAAGAAACATATGAATTAAAATTTGAAATTCTGTGAAAAAAATCTGTGGCCAGAAATCATGGTTTAGTGCAAGAGAAGGGGGAAAAACTGTACTAATCTAAGTTTGCCATTACAGATGAGGCAAACATATGTTAGAATAAAGAGCAAGTAGATATTGGATGATCTAAAATAGAAGTCACTAAAGTAAACGTTTGATGGCTAAACACATCAGAAAGAACTGGTGATGTTGAGAAGGTTTGTCCCGTCAAGCTGGCAACAAAACACAGTAGATGGGAGGTGGCAGTATTATTCCGGATGCAAAAAGGGCAGAAATGTTAAATAAATGTTTCTGTCCCTGCATTTGGAAGTAAGGGGAATGATATTCTTCTGTTTGATTAAGATGACGGGGTATATTACTGGCCGCCTTCACTGCTCATGGAATAGCAAAACCAATGCCTAGAAAATAAGCCTCTTTTTAATTTGGAGGAGAAAGAATGATTTTACTGCTCAGTTTTGAGGTTTGATTGACGGGATGGTCTGTAAATGTAATGGACTTTTGCAAGACCTTTGAATCAGTGGTGCATAATATTCTGATTACTGAGTCAACGCTACGCAACATCAATAAAGAATATGTTAAACGGATTAAAAATTGGCCAAATGGCAGCTCTCAAAATTGCAGTCGTCAATGGTCAATGCTAAGTGTCCTAGTGGTGGGAGGTTACCATAAGGATCATTGCTGGGCCAGTATTGTTCAGTATTTTCAGTGCTGGGAATCAGTGATTGGGAAATAACGAATTGCAGCTGTGGAAGGTTCTAGGTGACCGTGGAGGCAGGCACACAAAGTGATCTGGATCAGTTGTAGCTAAGCTTATTCAAATGAACTGTTTTGAATATAGCTAATTAGTCTTATCTAAGAAGAAAAATAGAGCTCATGACAAGACAAGGGTGAGAGTAGGGGAAGCCCATAGCCTGGAAACAATGCAACTGAAACACAGCACATGAGACAAATAGCTCTCAGAAAACTTGCAGAACAACTGAAAGGCTGAAGGAACTCCTGCTATCCTTGTGTAAGTGAAGGGAACTGTGAAAATGAATGGGAAAGTGATCTCATATTTACAGGTGGTCTTGGCAAATGGGTGTAGAGACACCTGTAGTTCTTGTCGCCATGCTTTTTTATTAAAAAGGAAAGGATGCTGAAATATTGGAAAAGTGCAGAAAGAACCACAAAAACTATCTGAGAGCAAATGTGAGGGATTTAGTGAGAAAAATCTCTTTAGTTGATCAGAAAGATGGGATGTGATTTGATGACAGGTGGTAGAGAAATGTTTGGCACAAAAGAATTACTTAATTAAGAGGGGAAAAAAGCATAACAATGGCCAAAGGCTGAAACTAGACCCATTCAAATAGAAAATATGGTGCACGTCTTTAACAGTAGTGGTGGGGAGAGATATATTACCACAACAAACCCCCCCGCTTTGGGGAATCTTCAGACCAAGACCTTATGTCTTTTTTGAAGATGTACTTTACTCAAACAGAAGTAATTGATATTTATAGAGGATAATGCATGTGGGTTGCAAGGACCTAGGATGTGTAGGAAATGAGGCTCAGATTTCTAGTGGCCTGTCTGACTTTGCACTTAAAGCCTCCAAAATTTCAGCTCTTATGAACTTCCTATGTGTTCTGATTTGGTTCCACTCTTATCTTATGCAAAGCAGTTAGCTTACTCACACTTTAAAAAAAAACAGCCACGATTGGCAAGAGCCTCTTAAAAACTGAGAAGGGAAATGACTACATCATTAGCCACTGGTTACCCCTTCCTTTTAAAAGACACTCCACCTCTCCCCATCCCATGTGCCCACAAATGCTAAGTAAGAAAATAATCTTAAAACTTCAGTCAGGGAAGTTTCTGGCAGAAATCCCAGACCTTCCAAAGTCAGGGTTTGGTGAAATCCTGCCTTCTGAAATGATCAGCAGTATGACTATATACTCAATTCTCTTCTCTAGGGGGCCCTAATTTCATGTTGACATTTCTATCTATTTTCTGCTCCCACTTTTTTTGTGCCTCCTGGTCCCTATTTTTATATTTGATGTGTTACATTCTCCATGCGAGGCATTTTTTCTTGGCATAACTAGATCCCATTGTAACAAAGAAGAGTTTCCTAATACTCATAATATTACCTAGCCTCCTAATAGTACTGAAGCATGGAAAATTTCAGGTGTGTTTGTGACACGTAGCTGATTTGGTGATATTATCTAGTGTGATATTATTACTGTAGCCTACAGACTATGATTGCCTGTCTCTACACGCAGATAGTGATGAAGCAGTGAATAAAAGCTTTCAAAATGAGGGAGGAGACGTGGTACAACCTAAAATTGTTAACCATGCAATGTCAAAAAGAGTAAGACTTCCAAGTTTGGAAACAGAATATAAGGTTACAATTTGAAAGGAAGATAACAAAGTGTGGAATTGTCTACAACGGAATTATTTTTTTTTAAGGGCTTGCCTAATTTAACCCCATAATCCCATATGTGATCGTATCATTGCACAGTATCCTTGCTAAAAAAGCAGCTAAAGCTGAAGCCAGTTGAACTGTGGAGCAGCTGACATGAAGAAAGCCTCTCCTTATTCACATGTAAAAGTGTAGAAGTGGGTCAGATTTGGGGATGAAATTACGTCTGTCAGAAAGTGGAGTGTTGGCAGCACTGTCACTCTGCAGTATTACTGGATACAGGTCAAATTTAGGGAAGGGATTTTACTGAAAAAATAATTACCTCAGTTCTAATTAGAAGACCTTCTTTTTTTTCTTTTTTTTTTTTTTTTAAAGTGTGGTTCCAGCATTACTGTCTCATTGTGGTGAAAGGAAAAACCCTTATTCCTAGAGATTAGCTCTGTATTATGGAATCACCTACTGGTACTGTCTTTCTGTATACCTTGGGCTGATGATAACATGCCACTAAGCAAAGGATTTCTGTATGCGGCTCCTTGATATCTCAGTTAACAGAATAACCCAGGCTTGGTCTCCATTTTGCATAAATAGTCATTTGACATGTCCAACACTTAATGGAAGGTGAAACAGTCCAGTGGTGCAGCAGGATGCATTTTGCGTATGCAGGAAGACACCACAGCTGAGATGAATCACTGTATCCTTATTTACATGGTTTCCCTTCTTACTGCCTCCTTTAGGGCTGTTTTAGTCACATTTTGAGCCAACAGTAGGTGGGGAGGAGTGTGCGGTGGGGAACCGCAGTCCTGACAGACCTCAGGCTGCTCCAGGAGGTTACCATCAGGACCTGGGGGAACCCGTGATGGATCTAATTCTCCCTGTTCCACACTTTCTCTTATTTCCTTAGATTATGCTTTGATGCCGTTAAGGGTGTGCCTATGGATATACAATATGCTTTGCATAGGCGGGTGTGGTGTCATTTCCTCTGCCCAGCTTTGCTAATGCAAATTGATGAGGTACAAAATCCTCGTTCCTGTCCTCCAAGAACCTCATTAGAAAAGAAACTGGAAACGTATCTCCCTGAACAGAGGGTCCCCGAGGCTGATGCATGCCCAGAAACTGAGATAATACAGTAGCGCTTTTTTAAAAAGTTTCCAGAAATGACCATTCACCTGAGTAGTGCAGTCATAGGTAAACACAGAGAATTTAATTCGGCTGTTTCTAAGATGGGTAGAAGAGTGACTAGTCCCATGTTGCCCACTTTGGAAGAGCAAATGGGTGAGTTTTTCCATTTCCTTGTTTTCCACTATACTGGTGGGTAACACAGTGTCCAGCTACGTGAGCCGAATGGCCAGCTAGAAGTTTTACTCTAATCCAACATACTTTGGAGGCAAAAAAAAGCCCGCTACAAAGCCAAAGCAGTATAGATTATTTACTTGGGAAAAGTATTGTGCTCAGACCTTAAAGATAACTTTGATATAGAAATCTAACTTTTTGGGAAGTTTTAACTTAAAAGCAGTTATTCAGTATGTTTAGGATATGAGAAAGGAAAGTCCAGAAGACGAAGGTGAGAAAAGAGTTACAAAAGCCTCTCCCTTTAGGTGAGCTCTAGGAAAGTGCTTATATTCAACAAGAAGCTGCCAGCAATGTTAGTACTCAGCAACTTTACCTCTTCTGAGAATTGCAGTAGATCCACTGATAATACAATTTATGCTTGAGCACGCAGCACTGACTTAAGGTTAGTGCTTATGAATATATTAACGTTCCTTTCAAATTGTAAGGAACATGAGGACTTTAAAAATAATTAAGTGCATTTAAAAATCTACTGCTCTTTTTCTATGCCAGGTTATTTTGTTATTTGGGGATTTTCCTCTGATGGATTTACACTGTAGCACAGTTAACCAGCAGGTTTCACACAAAAGGGCTGTTGCATGGAAAAAAAACGTGAGTCGGGTGCCACTGAGCCCTCTTCACAGTTGTGGTCTTCTGTTGCATGCCCAAAGTTTAGAAACTAAACTGAAGACTAAACTGAGAAACTGAACTGAGGACTGCTGAACAAAGAAAATAACGACCTGGCCTTTTTTTCCTTTTTCTTTCTTAAGTTTTGTTTTAAAAAGAAGGATTGAAGTTGCTCTTTCTCCTTCATAACGTGGAAGTTGAATCATAAAGGTCTGCCTTTGCAGGGCATCCCAACGCCAATGGTTTGAGCTTCAATATTTAGCTCTAAACCTGACACTATTTTTGAGGTGGAGTCATAATACTAGTACCTCTCATCTTCCCAGGGAAACAGGTTTATTTTCTTCATCAGAAACAAATGTGCCTTTTCAGGCATGTAGTTTCATGACATTATCAAACAGTAAACAAATGAAATAAATCTTGGAGCAACTTTGGAAACCCATACTGTATATTTGATTGCTTCCAAGTCCTCTTTTAAGGCTTACTGGTCTTCTTCCAGTGCATAGAAATTATTTTGATGCAGGGAGACTAAGCATTTTTCTGTACATGTCTCACCAGGACAGGAAGACTGAACATGATTTGTTCACCTACATGCTCCTGTGATGTAGAGGTGGGATGTTTGTGTTAAACAAAGTTGGGAGGCTACAGCATGAAATTTTTGCCTTCACTGATACATCAGTGGCACGAAGAGAATGATGCTGTTTTTCTTGTGCTTTGTTTTGCCTTTTTACATTACAAGGTCTCTGAGGTATGGGTTGACGCTGATTGTGGACAAATACATCACAGTGTGCACTGGAGCCCAGTCACAAGCAGCACTTCTAAGGGTTATTATGGAACAAATAATAAATAGTATTGATGAAGAAATATGGACTGCTAAGAAGTGAAGGAAAATACTACCTCTTCTGCTGTGAAGTCCAAATTGAAAGAGCTTATGTGCTCTTTGGTTTTCTCCCTATGGGTGTTGCATATTCTCACAGCCTTCACTAACCATTTCAGAGCAGGACAGCTGACCTTCAAAAGTAAATACGATTAAAGCTGAACAAATCAGGTAATTACAATAAAAACATGACTTGACAAGCAGCCTCTGGACAGAATTACAGTTCTATACACAGCCTTCACATTCAATTAAGATGATTGGAAATGGTAAAAATATTTATTTTACTTTTGCTTGATATTTGTGGGACACACTGTTTCTAAGCTATATAAGAGTTCTTTAGAAAAGAAAAAATAGTTCAACTTAGATAACGAGTTCTTGCATCTGTCACTGGAAAGGATGTTAGCAAGGTGTTACCAGAGGTACTTGGACCCTCTTCTCCACCCTTGTGACACAGGACTTCCCCCTCCCGCTCTCTTTCTACAACCTGTTGGCAGCTCATAATTGGCACAGCGGCAGAGCCATGAGGAGAGAAGGGGCATGTGCTTGTCTCCAGCCTCTCCCTTCTCCTTTCCTCACTGGGGAGAAGTGCAGGTAGCAGCCTCCCAGCACTAAAGGAACACATTGAAAGATAATGTGAATGGTGAGAACCAGAGGTGGCAAAATTAAGTCCAGAAAAAGAGTAGGATACAAGACATGTTATGAGTGTTGCTGTAGTATTAGCACCTAGCAATATTGGCATCAGCTCTTAGACTGAAGACACTTCACTGTCACCTGTCATTACTGCATTGCCCAAGCTACCAGATGTTCCCATACCAAGGACAAGTTGCAAGGTCCAGACAAAAATGCTGAGCCAAAAAATGGATCATCCATGATGACATATTACAGCTCTGTGCATTAATATCCCTTCAATCCCACTGAAACCAATTTGAACAACACCCTGCAAAGCACAGAGTGCTCAGGCCTACAATCAAGGGAGCACCATAACCTAGTTAAAAAGATTAGATAGGTGAGCTGGTCTGGTGGAATCCCTGGTGCTCCTTCCGTGCATAAGAGCTTAGCAGGATCAGGCATATGGTGGAACTGAGTCCCAAACAGGCAGGAGATCTGGGATGGTTTGGATGACTCTGGCAGAAGGACCTGCTTGTGAGGACTTGCTTGGGATCCAAGTCACAGAGAAGTGTCTCCAGGGCCCTATTTATTAGCAGTGTTATTGTAGTGCCTTGGAGGTTAAGCGCCATTCTGTCCTGGACTATGAGCCGCAGTGCAAAGGTGCCTGAGCTAGTGGAGACCCAAGCTGGCACATCCATGTGGCACAGCTCCACGCCGTATGGCTCCACCAATGTGGGTCCCAAAGCAGCGTGGTGGCACTGCCATGGCACAGCACCAGGCTCGTTAGAGACAGGCGAGAGGCTGGTGCTTCTTCAGAGGTGGAAGCACAGCACTGCGCTGCTGGAGCTGAGCTGCCTCTGCTCCCAGCAGGAGCTCAGGTGCTGCTGGCCTGGGCATCTCTGCACAGTGTAAAAACATCTAGTCACAAACCAGAACCCCACCGTGCAAAGTACTTGACAAACACAGCACAGAAAGATACCTTGCCCCAAGGAGTTTACTATCTAAATAAAATGGAACTAGTGTAGAGTGCACATTGCTCAGTGTATAAAGCAGTGTTTGTCACTTTTTCTGCCAGCAATGTGCCAGAAGTCAAGCTATTAAATTGCAGTTAGCAGATGGGCTAGGTACTCCCATTGCTTTTGCAGAGTACCGTGCAGCTACCAGGGCTCTCCATCATACACCTGACTCCATCAAAAATCCATAGTTATATCCTAAAGAGTGATACAATATCTCCAAGCTCGATGAGTTATATGCCCCTCATTAATATACCCTTTATTTTCAGGGAGCTCCCATCTTTTGAAAGGGTGAAGATTACTTGAGGTTTTAATAAATGAACCACTGCAAAGGAACATGTTGCCTTCCTCCTCCTAAAAAGACACTATTTATATCAATAATCCCATTGCGGGTGTTACTCCAAGCCTCAGAACAGAACAGTGACAAGTTAACCAACCACTTTTGTAATAACATTTACTGCCCTTTATGAAGTTAACAAATCTATTTTTCAAATTTCAGTCATTTAAAATACAAAGGGAAAAGCCATTTTTTCATATGATAAAATGTAGCTGCTGCTGGAATCAAAGAGTCAACCACATTTTTTTCATTAATTTGATTATTCTGAAATGATTGATAAGATTAATTAAAATTGGCTTGATTCAGAGATCTTCAGAGGACCCATCTACACAACTCTTGCAATTTCCACTTGAATAAAAATGGAACAGCATCTATAGGGAGACAGATATACCCAGCATGCCTCTTTTCCTCTCTAACTGCATGATAGTTATTATGACTATTATTCTCCTTGTGAAGCTTCAGTCTATCTAGAATATTTTGAGATTTTTTTTAGTAGGGTGTAGAAGGAAAAAAAAAACAAACTGTGAGAGACAGAGAGAAAAGACAGACAGAAAAGACAGGGCATGTCAGAAAAAGAAAGAAAAGACAGAGAGAGGGAAAGAAGGAGAGGGAAAGAAAGAGAGGGAAAGAAAAAGAGGAAGGGAGGAAGAGAAAGGGAGAAAGAAGGAATGAAAGAAGGAAAGAAAAGGAGAAAAAAGTAAGTAGCACTTCAACCAATTAAGAAAGATCATTAGTCTGCATTGAACTTTTTGAGGAAGAGATAATTTCACCTCCCTGAAGATAAAAGCTGTGAATAAGCAGTAGTTCTTCACCCCTTTTCCTCTCCCTTTCCTGGGCTGTGATCTAGAGTTAAGTGTATCTATTAAACCAATAATATTTGCATAAATAAAATCAAGCTTGTTTTACCATATCAAGGCTAAAGTCTTCAATATTATTCACGTAAAATGTCATGCTTAGGGAGGGCTTAACCCACTCTCCGGGGCCACGGATGTTCCCCTTGAGTACATTTAGGTAAACCTGTTAGGGCATGTCATGAAATGGGAAAATAAATGCCTGCTATTGTTGACTCGTCTTCAGTGTAACTATCCTGCGTCTATAAATAAAACAACGTGCGGAAGGGCACAAGTGGCAGAGTTCCCCCCACTACCCTCCCTTAGAGGTTTTTTTTCTGAAATGTGTGCTCCCCAAGATGTTTCCTTTGTAACTTCTCAGTGGAATCAGACTATTCAGACAAATTGCAGTGATCATCAAGAAAACATAATCAAATAAACACATTGCTATGCCCTATCACTGTTATGATCAGTAAGGCTATGATCCAGCCAAATTTTAGGTATGTGCCTAATTTAAAAAAAAAACAAACAGTAAAAATCAGTTGACTGTATTCAGTAAATGGGCTTCAGCAGGCTTTGATATTAAACACACATGTAGGTCCCATAAGTGAACAATATATTTAATAGATATCACAGGGGAAAAGTAACTCTGTTTAAAGAAGAAAAAAGAAACAAACTACCACTTCAGGTGGCTGAAGTAACACTATTGATTAAATAAAATGGCTCTTGGACTATCTAATGTTGGTAGTGCCAGTCATTAAACATTATAAGACAGTGGAAACCTGTTTCTTGTCCAAAGTCAATGGAAAGTTTTGGCATTTACTTTACTTGTCCCAGAATTTTTCTCAAGGCCTTTCTTAGCCGTTCACGTGCTTAGAGTAATGCCCATGCATAACAGATGTACTTTACACTACTGCAGCATTACAGTTTAGTCAGAGCGCATGTTAAATTTCTCTTTGCAATACTGAGCAAGGATTTCTATATCTGCATGAGTCTACTTTTTGTAAGCTCGTGTACAATGTAGGCCAACATTTGCATGTGAAAAGTCATCAAAAATCAGGAGGAAAAGTGCCTACCTCAGTCATTTTTAAATAACTCAGGCCATTAATTGGTAACCTTTGTTTCTCCTACTTGCACAGCCATAAATTAGTTTTATGGATTAAGTATATTTGAACTTTTAAAAATGCTTTTATAGCTTAGAAAGCAAAACACTGTGTTTGCAATCACACTTCAAAAACAGTGGGGAAAAGGTGTGTATGTGTGGGAGGAACTGATTAGGTCTCTAATGTCTTCCATCTTGATTACAAATTGCTACTGGAAAAATCAGTTTAGCTAGTAATTGCAGCACCAGCTCAAAGGTTCATGGAAGAAAATATTAGAATTAGTAAAATCAGTTTCCACAACAAAAAAAAATGCAGCATGTCATTAGTTTATAAAGGAGAGCTTTAAGAAACCAACAGCCATCAGGCAGCTGTATGGCGCATATCAGTTAAAACAGAGAATATGAGAAACCTCTGGTGTTATGATAAAATTGCAACCTCCTCAAGTGCCACTTATGATTTCATTACCACTTTGATGTCCGTACTTAGGGAGACCCAACATGATCTTTTAAGTACTGGAGTAATCGCAGGTTGCCTTCCACTTTCTTGAAAGGTGTGGTGTTAACTGATGCAAAATGCCTCCGCGGCACTTGTAACTCAGAACCAGAAGGTCTGGCCCATGTGAGAGCATCATGCTGGTGGGGATAGACTCGTATGCTGCATGGCTGAGATTTTCCAGGAGCAAGTTGTGGTTTAAAAGGCCTTGACTTCTGGTTTCCAGAAGGGACCAGAAGTGAAGAGGTGGATTCTCAGGCAGTAGTTGCTTAACACTTAAAACGGTTTCCTTTGGTACAATTCAGTCTTGTGCCATGGGGCTCTGCTGGCTTTGGAACATCTCTGAATATCCTAATCATTCACACAGTATTGGTATGAAGCAGAATGGTATCACAGTAGCAAGGGAACAGCTGTAGACATCATCAGTGTCGCTGCTAGTGCTTGCTACAGAAGTCCTCTAGAAGAAGCTCTCACTACTACTGAAGTAAAGCATTCCTGATTTCCTACCCCTTATCCGAATCACATGATTGAAAACCAACCAACCAACCAACCAACTGGAGTTCCCTTCACTTGCTTTGTGCTTTACAGCCTCCTGTTCCCTTTTCCAACTTGTCTTTCCAACCATAACATGGAAATGTGTTAAAAGAATAAACCATGAAACCATGAATGTTTTGCATAATCGCATGACTCCAGGAGATGGAGCTTTAACAATACAATTTCTGGATGCATCTTTAGTAATTTCTGCCTCTCTCACTACCCTTGGTTTAAAACAGGCAGTAGCTTTGTTCCTGGACTCTCTTCTACCAGGGGAGGCAAAAGATATGTTTTTTACAGCTGTGAACAGTTAGAGAGCTCCACAGACCGAGCAGCGCCCTGTGGACAGAACTGAAGGTATTCGGTCGTGACTGCCTTGCAGAGCAGTCCCACAGGCATATTTTTCCATCCCCAGTATGGATCTCCTGCTCTGAATTACAGCTTAAGAAGTTCCAGAGGACATCTAAATACCTGCTTCTGCTCAACACCAGAGAGAAATCAGATGGAGAAACTCCTTGGTGGTGTCAACATTGAGGAAACAAGAGGCGCAATAACTGTCCCTTGGCAAACACTTTTAAGTCCGTAGTGGTGGGTCTCACCATCTTGGACAAGCATGCTCTTCTACTTCTCTTGACTGGAGGATGTTCCAGTACTCTTTCAATTTGGGCTCTTTGGTCTCAGTCTTTTGGCATATACAAGCTAAAGCGAGGAAGTGGGACCAGTGCTGCTCCCCCCCTGTAACCCAGTTGCTTAATCTTATCATTTTTCACCAGCTTTGTAAAGGCTCTGGTAGATAGTTCACCTCCTCATAGATCCTGTGAAGTGTGTCTCAAAGGACTTTTATGCCATTAGCCCATACTTTGGGAGAAAAGATAAATGGAGCCAAAGGAAATACTGAAATAAGCATATGTGCTCACTTACCAGAGTTTTCTCCCCATTCTTGAGCATTCATCTGAATCTTTTAAGGCTTCAGGATCTTGCCTTTCCTCTTGCATATAGACTTGTATGGATTTCCCTTAACCACCTGGCATCCCATCTTACTCCTTCAGCCACTGAGGTAGTTGAGTACTTCTCCCTCTCAATAAATGAGATGACAGGAGACCTTTTCCTTTGTAATCACCAGATGTCTTTGTCAGATAATCAGTTACTTAGTTACCAGCTCACGAGGGCAGGTGATTTTTCTGGGTGGCAGCCAATTCCTCACCTACCGGTAGCTTTGTGTGCAGAGATGATAATAGAGGCTCAAGAACTTTCTGTTGTTATCTCTGTCTTCATTGTGTGGAATTCCAGACCAAGAAGGAGGTAAAAAGGATAGCTATCCAACCCATTACTAATGGATAATTTGATAAAAAATACCCATATTTCTCAAATAAATATGCAAAAATTCACTGCCTCAAAGGGGAAATTATTATTTGTACAGTGAGGGATTCCCCCAGCTGTTGTAGAGATCCTGTTCCTACACCTCTAGGTTGATTATTTTGTGCAGATGAACATTTTTACCTGATTGGACATGTTTGTCTCTTGATGCAGCATAGGGCTGATAGAGCTTTTCATCAGTCAAACTGAATCAATCCATCAATCAAATATTGGTGCATGACTAGCAAGTGAAATCTATCCTCAGTCTATCAGTCTTTCATTCCTCCCTATCTTCAAAGTTACCCACTCCCACAGACCAATTAATCCAGAGGCTGACAGTGGTACTCTTGCTTTGATTTCTTTGTGACAGAGTACGCAAAAGTATTTCTTGGCTTGTTCTAGCACTTACTTTCCTTTGCTTAGTGGTTCGGCAACAAACATGCACACTATTGCTAATTAATATGTTTGAAATTCTATCCTGGCCCACAGCACTAAAAAAAAATCTCAGAAGTCTTTGACTGCAGTAGCTATTAATCAGCCCTAAGCCTTTGCATTTGTCCTAATTCAAAGCATTTGTTTCACAACATATTTTCTGCATACCACACCAGTGTTGATCAACGTAGGTTTCAAAATTCTTGTTTATTTTATTTTACAGCATGTCAGTCTGGGAAGTTAGACAAAAAGGCAAAAAAAGGGAAAAAAAAAAAAAGGCTGTTTATTTGTCTCATGCTGGGGAATTTCAGACTCCAGCAGGGTTCAATGGAGTGTGTGTCACCATCACAGAGCGTGCTAAGGAGGCATACTGAGTGGGAGCTGGTGATGAGAGAGAAGGGGCAGAAGAAGTCTGCATTTGGCAGCTGAGAAGACACAAAGGAAAACAAACAATACACTTTGCAGAGAAGCCTCTTTCATGCTGTACAATGGATGCATGTTATTACTGGCCCGCGTTGTCCATTCTGCTGCATAAAGGGAAGTAGCCTCTTTCCAGAGAACTCGACCCTACCACGCACAGAAGGTGTCAACTCCGCAGCAGCTCTGCTCCGTGGCCTCTGAAGACCTCAGGGAAGACACTGGGACTGTCTCTGAACTGAGAGACTGCCTGGGATACGGCGGGGAGCAGTGTAATCGTTCTCATCCAGCTCTGTAGTACTTCCCTGAGAAAAATGAAAAAAACAACCCATTATGCAGATACGGACATCCCAGGGCTCCTGACGTGCTGAGGGTGGATCTAGGCAGCCTCTTTCTAAAATTTTGCAACCGAAGTAGAGGGAAATTTGAGATGTTTTCTTTGCCTCTGATCTCTCCCACACACATTGACTCTCTGGATAAAGGCTAAAACATGGCTGTGAGCAATGACTTATCCCTGCCTTTTTCAAAGTACTCCTCCATAAGAATATTTTTTGGCCCTGCAATGAACTAGATTTAATGAAATGGGAGGTATTTTTAAAGTATGCAGTCATACTGACATGTTCTGCAGGGTCTGCTAGCTCTAACCCTCATTGTACAATAACACTGTGTTGTTCCTGACAAAGAAGAGTATATTTTTAAGGAAAATGTACCTATCTGTTTCCAGGAAAGTGCAACTATGAGAGAAACACAACTTAGCTACAGCTGAAGTTGCTCTGCCTGTTCTTTGAATGAGATACTTGAAGAAGACAGAAAAAAAAAAATCAGAACTGTATTTGAATAAAAACTAGAAGCTTTTTAGAACAGATATGCTAAATAGATAACAGATTAAAAAAGGAAAAAAGGAAAAAAAAGGAAAAATTAGGAAAAAATTTAAAATCCAGCTCTGGTCTTGCCCACTTGGTCCTTACAGCTTCTATGTTTGGGTTGCAGTGACTCCCTGTCCAGCAGCCAAACCGGCCCAATCTCCTGGGAAAGCCTTCCCATCATCCCTAAGGCAGCCAGCTCCCACCTGCCCTGCGGCTCTCCTGCTCCCCTGAGCAGCCTCAGCAGCTTGCTCTGGAAAGGAGACATTTCCCCCACCCACCCAGAGACCATCTGACCTATTCTTACAAGAATATATGATAACTTAGTACAGATAAATCAAAAAGATACTCCCCTTCGCAGCAACATGATATTGCCAGCTTTCTAAACAGTGCTTTCACCTCACCTTGGCTATGCAAAATTTTTATGACTTCAGCGGCAGGAGATGTTACTTGTTTGGCTGATTTCTCCTTCTTCCCTCCTGCACTCAAGGACAGAGGACTGATCAGAGGCTGTGACGAAACAGTCTTATCTGTAGCACATCGCTGCTTAGAGCAAATATTGTTTCTAGCTTCTGCTTCCCTTTTTCCCTAAGGTAAGTTTAGCTCTCATTTAGTTTAGGCGTTTAGTTTGCCTTTGCTTTTTTCCTTCCCTAAAGGTGCCCAAAAGCAAAAAATAACACTGTGTCCCTGCTTCCTCTTGGTGTAGAAAGATCTCTGTGCATTTTTATCCAAAAAGAAGAAGAGGAATGAAAAACTCGTTAATATTTTTGTAGGATTTGTGATTTCTCTCTGTTGTGCTGGAAGACTCAAACCCTGTTTAAGAGAACAACTAGCAGGGATATCATAAGGAAAACCTGAACTTCCTCAGGCTCAAGATACACTTGCATGACTTTAACCTTGCTGCCATTTTTTCCATACAAAAACATCCATCTGGAGTTTGAACACAGCTTACACATCTACTTAAACAGCTGATTCACTGATATTTTCATCTTGAACCTTTCCGTGTCTCTTGCAAGAGAATGAGGAGCTTTATGCCTCTGCATCTGTTCTCATTATGTTACAATTCCAGTACACCGCTCTTTGGAAAACTCTGCTAGTGAAATAGGGTATTAGGCCCTCATTTCTTACATGTACAGTAAAAAAAAAGGGAGGTTGTGAATGGGAAAAGAAAGGGAAGGGAAAAAGGAATATCTATTTGAGCTTGTGTTGCCTGATGATAAAGGTGTAAAATTTGGGGCAGTAGTTATTTTTTAAAGAGATCATTTGGGAAAAAGAAGAAGGGAGGGGAAGGGAGATCTATATTGCTTTTATTTTTCTGTTCATCTTCAGAATTAGTGTTACTCAATGTATAGCTGCAGTGTATTTACTCACATCCGGAATTAATACACAACCCTACTAATACTCAGTACTTAATTCCTGCACAGAATATTATTCCCCATAGCAGTAGATCACACAACAAATTGTAAAGTTTGGTTAACAAGTCTCTTATCATAGTTATGGAAAAGGAAGGTTTTGTTGGTAAAGCAGAAAATATAATCCAGATTTCCTAATTCTCCACATCAGTGTGTGTACCTCTAGACCATTAAGCACTACAAAAATCAATGAACTACATGATGTAATACGGCATCGGGACTGTCTTACAGCTTGTCCTTGACAGATGTTTGTATTGACAGCAAACAGCCCCAAAGACAAAGCCTGCACCATGACAATTCCACAAAATCATTTAAAAAACACGAAGAGTAACAATCCTCAGGGCTCCAAACCTTCCAAATTAAGGAATTAAAATCCCTATAAAACGTCTAACCCTGGAGGCTTTTTACTGTAGAATTATCACTGGTAAATATATAGATTATTTAATTAATCCACTTGGTTTTAAGTTGTCTGCTCTTTTATTTTCCTTCTGTGCATCACTTCAGTGGTTTGAGCCCCCTGGCACCTTCAGAAATTGCTGAGAGGTGTCTGGTAGGAAGGATCAGAAGTTCACAGGCACAGGTGGATATGGTGTAAGGGACCTCATCCCGATGTCTCAGTCCCATCTCCACTCAACTCCTACCCTTTGGATGCAGCCCTAAGTTCAAAGGTACACCCAAAGTGGCACCCCAATGGTACAGTCTTGCCAGCTTTGCTTTTAATGAGATCAGGGTTTCGCTAGGCTCTGGAGTCTGTGATTCAAGTGCTCTCCTCACTGTTCAGTTAATGGGATCAGAGCAGCTCCATCTGTAATGTGCGGGTTGTCTCCTGGGTAATCTGCCTCAAGGAGATGGATTGAGAAGCTTACACCTTTAAATATGATGCAGTCAAGGAGAATTATAATTATTGCATGTATTAACACTGTGTACAAGGCACAAATTACATGGCATAGAAAATATGAAATAAAATGGAATATTGCAATAGCCAATAGTCAGGAAAAAAAAACCACCCTCATTGATAGAGCATTATCTATGCCATTGGAAAACTTTGCTGTGGAGAAAAGAAACAGAAGATATATTCTCCCTGAAACTACTGGAAGTCCTCTAGGGCCGTGAGGCAGATCATCGTACTTAGCTTCTATGTGGGAGCTGGAAAGAACTCCGTCAGCCTCATCCTGTCATTTTTTCTTCTCAGGATCAGTCTTTTTCCTTAAGGTCAGAGAACAGAATTGCAGAATGGTCAGGGTTGGAAGGGACCTCTGGAGATCATCTAGTCCAACCCCCCTGCCAGAGCAGCGTCACCTACAGCAGATTGCACAGGACAGCATCCAGGCGGGTTTTGAATGTCTTCAGAGTGGGAGACTCTACAACCTCTCTGGGCAGCCTGTGCCAGTGGCTTTTTGCCTCTTTTGCTGGCCAGCCTGGTTCATTCATCTATGGACACTGTTTTAAATGCTCATTTTCTCAGAAGAATTGTTTCCAAAAGGTGTCCACTCATTCTCTGCGCTGGTAGAGTAAGGAAGAGGTTGAGTGGAATTTGGGAAGAGCTAATGTCTTTGAAGTTGACTATAGGATCTGGGTGCCCAGTTTACTTATCCGTGTCTGGAAATTATCATATAAATCTCTAAGCTTTTAAAAATCATAGCCTAAAGGCCTGACCTGTTAGTCTTAGCCTAAAGGAATGTAGGTGTCATCAGTTACACATACAGTTGTTGGCATTTAGCTATCAAACTACTTGATTTGCATGTATAAAGATTGTTTCAACCTCCAAATATTAGATCTCCTGGTGTTGCCCAAGTTGAATACTGAGCACGAAACTGTACATACAAGATCAGGCTCTGATACCTTAAAAAGCCTTCAGGAAACAGAGCCTTTGCCTACACAGGCAAGTTAAAGTCAAAGGCACTGGAAGCTGAAGAGAAATATGGTTTTGAGCCCTATTTATTTGGCCCAATAGATGCTATTACCTGACATATTAGTGTTATTAGAAGTGGGCACTGATTTTAACTGTTTCCAGCTATTTGCTTCTTTCACCATTAGAATGTCTAAATTCAGCACAACATAAGAGGCCATCTGAGTCCTCGTCAAAGACATTTTCTTCCCATTATGAGCAGTTTACGAGTCATTGTAATTTCCACAGTAACAGAAAGTCCCACTGTCCATACGTTTTTCTAACTAATTCATTCTTCTGTATAAGTTAAAATACAGTGACTGAAACTCTTATTTCTCTGCTTCAGAAATCTGCTCCAAAGAACATTGTATTGCAGGTAGGAGTAAGGCATTTTCACTACTTTTGTTGAGGGCTTTCTTCATTCCATATCAAACAATATTTTTTAATCTGATTCTCACCTCATACACTACAAATGCCAAAGTCACAATAATAAGTGCCTGAAATTACCTAAACCCTTTCCGGTTATTGTAGTTTCAAATGTTTTACTGAGGATCACAAGCAAGCACATTAGAGACCAGCTTCAGAAAAGACTCTTGTTTGTAGTGATCCTGAGCACGCTGGGCAGTTTCATTAACATCAGGGGGACAAGAGTAGAACACATCAAGTGTGGATGAAAGTCTTAGCAGTAATGCATCTGGTTTTGAAAGTGACACACTCCATGTTTGTAAAAGGAGAAAACAAGGTCTCACAACTGTGGCTTCCAGATGCAGACGTGTATGAAGTTTTAAAAGCCTGTGGGAGGTTGCATGCTGAGTTAAAGAACTTGATATGGAAGTAATTAGGTAGCAGACAATAAATGAGATAGAGAAAATAGTGGAATAAGAGCTTTTAAGAAAGTTATATGACTGATCAAACCTCTCCTCCCCTTACCATTCCTGACCTCCCTTAAGTTAAGGCAGGCATGATGAAAGATCTACACACTTTCTTCTTCTAATAATGTCCTCAGTAATCAAGGAGTGGAAGTTGTTAAGTGTAGTATGATCGGTTGGAAGAGATTTGCTCTAGCATTTGGTTCTCATGCCAAGAACATAAAGCTGTCTAATAGGAATTCCTCCACATATAAGCAGGGAATAGAGCTGAAGTAGCAATCAGCAGCTGGTTGAGGCTATCTGACCACACAGACCAGCAGTCCAAGCAGGAATTTCAGCAACTGATTGCTGAGCTGTTTTAGACTCTGACAGTAGCTCTATTCTTTGGGCAAAATCCTGCAACTACTTGCAAGGCTGTACAAGGACCAGACTGCAAGTAGGTTTGGAGGTAGAATAGACAACAAACAGAATTTGTTGTCCCAACAAAAAAATGGTGAAAATTGGGTGAGACCTGTACACTAGGAAACGGCATGGAGGGTAACTTGGTGGGATAGAAAACTGAGGAAATGTCATCTTTGCTGCTCATTCTACCATGCTGTTCTACCTCCCACCATGAGTAAGGAGCATTTGGGTGGATAAGTGGATCCTTTAGCTTGGTTTATTGCCAGCCATGAGAACAGTTGTGAAGCAAAGCCAAGCATGCTGGCAAACATCCATTGATCATCCTTCCCTTCATTAAAGTCCTCTCACCTTGTGAGAATAAATTGATTACGCTACCATAGGACACGCTTCCTCCAGCACTTCAAAGCCTGCAGAGGTGGAAGCTGGATTTGGGCCATAGTGCCTGGAGCCTTCAAGAGTTAATTAAACATAATAGTAACCTATATATTTACAGGTCCCTTTTTGATGACAGCAACAGAATAGAGGTTAACCCCACTTTTCAGGTTCTCCCTCAGGATTTGTTTGAACTTTGCTCTTGTTCCACCTCTACATCAGGCATGAACTGAGCTCTGCAAGTCAGAGAGAAATGTGTGCCGACACTCCAGCTACAGACATGGACTGGAGGGATGGAAAGACTGAGTGTTTTGCTGAAGGTTATACACGAAAACTGTGGCAAGGTACAGTTTTATTACTTCATCCTTTTCTTTTCTCACGAATTCCCTGCCACCCTCCCTCTTCTATGATGAATCATGAGAATATCAATACATAAATAAGTATAAATGACATGTAAGCACTGGCTGAAATTCTGCAAAGCACCTCACTGCTGGTTAGGTGGCAAAGAATGAGGAACAGAAATCTTTCAGATTTACCAGTCCTAATGCAAACAGTATTTATTTAAGCTTCCACATAAAGATCAACTAAGCAGCTTTAAAGACATCAGTAAAACCTACAAGCTGCATAACATTGATGAAAAATTGACTCAGAATCGACACGCTGCACTGTACTTACTAGCCCTGACAAGGTGGATAAAAATAGCAAGGAAACAATGGTGATGTCAATCAAAGACTGGGTGAGCCAAAGAATTTTGCAAATACTCCCACGTGGTATGAGTCAGAGATGGAGTGGAGAGTTTGAGAAACCCAAAGCAAGCAGAATCTTTTTTAAAGTAGTTTCGCTGTGTTCTCAGAAGCCTTAGACAAGTTGAATTTAAATCAACAGAGATTTTTTTTTTAAAAAGAGGAGGCAAGAGTCTTGAATGTGTTTCAGTCCATTGGCACGGTGACAGGTTCTCTAGGATTTTTTTCCCCCAAAACCTTCCAAATAAAATGCTAGCTGCGATAAATAAAACCAGATATTTAGGCAGTATAAATTTCCTAGCTGAAGTTCTGTCAATGAGAAACCTGATCCGTATGTCTTCATGTGAGGATGTGATGAACATGCTGCAGGACAGATCTAGTGCAGAATATTGATGTCTTCTATCAGTAAACAGAGACAAGGACAAGTTCAGCAGCTATTCAACAGAGCATTGCACGCCATTTTGTGGTAGTGTAGGATAGGAAGTAAAGCAGCACATTACAGTCAATTGGAAATTTGGAGGGAATTTTGAGAGGCAGTCATAAAGATATTGGCGTGTTTTCCAGAAACAGCAAAATAAAATTAAAAAAAAAAAAACAACACCCTCCCCCCCCAAGTGAGTATTGTACCTCTAAACATGTCAAGCAACTAAAAATGTCCTAAGGTTTATAGAAGACCATACTTTTAGATGTAGTATTTTAAGGTCTCATACACATGCCAATGACAAGTCCTCTAATGTTTTTGTTTACTTTGTAGAAATATGAAATAGTCAAGTTTTGTAAAATCTCTAGTTCTGAAATTCAACTAGGTATCTTTTGCAACATTTGAAGAGCTAGTCCCTTATAAAAATACTCAGGTTCTTGCTGACACAAGTAAAGATCTCTAGGATCAAAAATTTCAGGAGAAATGTTTTGTTCTTAAGCTCACAGAATTGTACCTGTGAGTTTAATCATCTTGACCCAAAGGATGTAAAGGCCCTGCAATTGCACCCATAGTAGTCAAAGGAGGTATTTTCCTAACTTCATTAGGCCTGGGACCAAGTTCATTAGCAACATCATGCAAATGATTATTTTATTTTCCAGCAGGACAGGTGTGCAAATATGGTGTAACACGCAGGAACTCCAAACGCCAGCTCATGTCACAATAAGCATCTCTCCCAAGGTGAGGAAAGAGCTTGCTTTCACAAAGCTTTTACCCGCTCTCTGATTTTTTCCCCGAGTCAGGCCTTCTCACCACAGACACTTGTTTTAGCAGCCGGTTTTGCAGCATTTGAAGTTTACACAATGCAGTCAAGCGTCCTGAAAAAATCCCCCCACAATAACCAATCTTTCTTCCATTTCAGAATTAATACTTCTTTATAATGGGCTCCCAGTCTTCTCTGTAATTTTCTCCCTTGCTCCAAACAGCAAGAGTTACAGAAATGTGAGAACTGTGGAAAACCTGTGGGCTGAAATCCAAAGGGCCTGAGAAGTTTACACCCATTGATAAATGGTCTTACAGAAGAAGGTCCTCTGTTCTCATACCAAATCTTCATCTTCGTGACCACTTGCAGATTTATGTCTGAAGCTGGAAAACAGAACACCTGTTAGGGAGACAGCTAAGAGAATTTCTTTTTCTGCTAGAAATTCTTCATCTTTTTCCTATATTTTTTTGATGTTTCGGTCTTTTGCAACTGTTGAGTAAGGAAGATGAAAAGCTGTTACTGTTTTATTAAAAATTCACTGCTCTTTGCCACTCCTTTCCTGTTTTTTAACTGAAAAGCCAGTCAAAACTAAGATACTATCTGTGGGTAGGAAGCATCTGAACTGAAAACGCCATGGTCTCCAATGGTTACGTGGAAAAACAAATATTCCGGTATACACGCACCCTAATAATTAGCAATTTTAAAGACAGCAAGTATTCACTTGCAGTATAAGACCCATCCTAATATTATATGTGTAGTCATACACCATATTCTTGAGACTACTTTATAAGTCAGAACAATGAGAATTTTAAATTAAGACTGCAAAAGTACTAATATTTTCCCTTTTAGCTTCTGGAATGAATGTCGAACAATGTTTAATTTTCTTTATGCTAAGATTTGGCCATATGAAAGGATTCTATCCTTTCTCTACCAAAATCATAAAGCACCGGGAAAGCATAACTGCTGTTATGTGATGATTTTGGAAGATGAGTTAAGTACCAAACCATAGTTTAAGGAAAGGTGTATAGGCCTTATTAAGTGATCATGTCAGAACAGCTTTACTGTTTATTGTCATAGGCTTTTGGCTTTGCTGAAGGCTTTGGGTGAAAGTGGAAACTTCATTTTGGCCCAGGGATGACCTCTGAAAGATGCAGCAATTTCACAGCAGAAGAATGACTTATCTGCAGTGCTAATGTAAATACCGCAGACTGTGACGTGTCAATGTAATATTACAGTGGAGATACTTGAGGAATACATCGGCCTCACTTAATAAACCGACGTGTTAGTTGATGGAGCTTTTGCTGGTGGGAAGTGTCTGTGTAGCTCTTCATGGGAAAAGTGTTGCTGTTTACCTAACTATGGAAGATTGAGATATTATTTTATTCCATAAGACTGATATCATAATTTAAATGGTGACTGTTGAAGGATTGCTGGGTGAAATCTGACCAAGGGTTAGCATGAAGTTCAGTGTTCAAATAAAAATAATTGCACGTGGTTTAGGCTATAATGTGCAATACAGGCTAAATATGACTGGTCTCTTTTGACAAATCAAAAGTTTACTATTCAGAATAGTAAACTCTTGCAAACTGTCGGCAGGATCAGGCCCTTGGGTACTGCAAAGAAAATGGGCACATATGATCTGACTAATATATGTATTTTGTAAGCAATTACTATCGTTTGTCCTCTGACAGGGCTTTCTGAAACATTACAGAGAAATGAAGAATACTTTTAATTTGTACTCTATTAAATTATACTTGTATTAATTATTAAATAAAGATTATTACTAAAAGTTAATGAAAGAAACTATCATTATTATATCTGCCACAAATAAAAAATCTACCTATTGTATTGCACAGATGATGCCATCCATTAATTAGTTTATAGACTCCGAAACCTAAGGGAGTGTCAAAAATTTCCAGTATTTCCCTAAATCCATATTGCTAGAACATATATGAGATTTCTGATGCAGTCAAGAGATATGTGCTGCATATAAGATTGAATGCTTCTCCCTTTACTACGCTTATGAGATCTCTCCCTCTTTCCAATTGCTGGATGTTTAAAATTAATAAAAATAAATTACTGGTTCTCATCATATACATTTTGGGGATTAGCCCTTGAAAACTCTCAAGGCATGAGAATTTGCCTGATTTTACATTTTGGAGGACAGAAGCAAATTGACGGATTAGAAGTTTAGCTGTAATGTTGCTTCGTACTCCAGCATAACTGAGGTTTGTCCAGTTTCATAGGTGCAGAGGAAATTTATGGGTAAAATTATTTTGGAACTGTATATATATTATGTATATTTCCTTACTTTCCTAAAATAGTATTTTATTCCAGGTTAATTTCAATGGATTATTTTTACTTACTCTTCAGGGTGACTGAAGACAAAACAACTTTGGTCTTTGTTACTCTGTTACACTGTGCGTCATTTTGAAACTTGCCCGTTTTATAGAAAAAAAAAGAAAGAGATATTTTTAATTTCTCTTTATTTTGAAAGAGAAAATTTCTTGTTTGCTGTTTGAGTATGTGTGTGGGGAGTTGTTTTTTTCTTTGTCCTGCCCGCCCCCCCCCAACATGCGGTATCTGTGATATTGTGTGCTGTGTAGTAGCTTTACTACCTATGTCTGAGAAAGAACCAGAGTAGGTTGGGCAGGAGATGCACCAATTGGGTTGTCCACAAAGGAAGTCTCTGAGGGCATGGAGCCCTCCAGCCTAGATCCACTGTGCAGCCACTAGCTGAAATGCCCTGGCCTCTATTGCTACGCTCTACAGTAGTTTTCTTCCACGAGAGGATGGGATTTTTTTTTTAATGTGGGCATACCTGCAAAGCTATGCATCGCTGCCCACAAAACCAGCATGGTCCCAGTGTCAGCAAGTGCTGACTACGGGACCCCCACCAAACTGGGGGAGAAATCCACTGGTCTCATCTTTGCTGATCTTCCTTTCTGCCAGTTGCTTCTGCTTGCGCTTTGCACAGGCCCCGCGGAATTCACCCTTACTAAAAAAACTTCAGAAATGTGCATGTAGGACACTCAGCTTTACAATTTTGATGTATTCAGAAAGCCATGCAAATACTGTATGAGTACGTGAGGTACTAGTCAGGGAGACAGTTTCAGTTAAAACAGCTGACATTCTTATCTGGAAAGACAGATGAACTACACTGGGGTGAAAAGTATAATCATGCTTTTAATATTCATGAATGGTATATGGCTATACAGCTGTTTAAGGACAGGACAATACAGACCCAGATACGTTCAGAAAAGTTGGATGTCACTGGACAAAAACATGAATGTGTTCCCAGAAGCAATGCTTCTCAGGACATCATTTTCTTATAGGGATAACGTCCTTGATCTTGAATGACTGCAGGTTTTAAGAGAATACAGGGTAACAGTATGTCAGTACTTTCCACTGAAATCATTTGACATGACAACTTCAAAATACACAAAACATATTCTACTGATAAAGAGGTACATAAACTACTGGAGAGCAGAAATAAGTACCTTGTAAATAGATATCTGGTACCACTACATGTGAATTATATATATGCGTATACACACACATATATATATGTAAAACTATACACAAATGCATATATAAAAATAAATATATAAACATATGTATATGCATATTTACATAATATTCCTACAGATTGTTGACAAGAAGGAACTATTCAGAAGGCAGCAGGTTTACTTACAACAAATAAACCATTTTATCACTGCATTTTACTTGCTCTGTTTTTTTACTGTCTTGCCTGTCTCCTTGAAATGTTCCTTTGTATCCTGGCAAAAAGCAATCTTGCATTTCTTAGCTGATGATTGGAAAATCCGGTAATACGCAGCACTTTTCTGTTTCAAAACATACACAATTTGATCTTGTAAGTCATCATGGTGGGAGCTGCAGGTGCTGAGCTCCTCTGGAAATGCAGACCTAGTGTAAAGAAGCCGAAGTAGAGGTATCTCTATCTTTAGGTTTTGATATGGTATCTGACACCTGGCTATCAGATCTTGGACGTCTGTCTGACACTTATGAGTTGTAATTATTATGATAAATCCTTAAACAAACAGATCATAGTAGACAGTGGAAAACACACGAGAACAAAGTAGTACCTGGTCTGTTGCTAGGGCCCATGTGTGTAAAAGGAATCAACAAAAAATACTACCTTGTTTTTTTTTAATAAACCAGCAATTTATTCTACTGTTCTAGCTACTGAAAGCATACAGTACAATGCATTTGGCACTGCCAGTTTAAACTGTGAATTACTTGGTAGAATTACATCTTCATAAGCAAAAGGATATTATTTTTGCTTTTACTGTGATATATTTACTGTGGCATATACTTGCAAAATGAAGAGCCTAAAGTAATTCTCCTAACACCCTATTCAGACACTCAGACGTAAGCAGACTGAAATCAAAGCACAAAATGCTCTCCTTTAATTCAGCAGGCTTTGTGAGGGTACAACATGTTAAGAATATGAGGCCATTTTTATTTTGATTCCTTAATAAATGGACTTAGGAACCTAACTGGAAAGCTGTAACTTATGTGCATAGCAAGGGGGTTAAGGTGGCACAGGGTTAAGGTGGGAAGGCATCATAAGTCTCTTTGCTCTGTTTCAACCTTCTGATATTTGATGCCATTCACCAGAGGTCTCCTAAGTGTAAAAAGTTTGTCTCCTCTTGTTAAATTGCCACCTGCTCAGGGAAAAGCTAATCCATTAAGGTCAAGCAGTTCTGAGAAGGTGCTGCAGTGCCTGGGGCAGCCTCTTGAGTTTCACTTCTAGCAGCTGCAGGAAGATGAAGTCGGGATGGTCCTTGTTACTGAAATTAGACAGATCAGGAAGTAAACAGAGCTCGCCTTTCATCTGATCTGGCTTTGAGATGGGAAAGGTTGGGGAGGGAGGGCAGAGAAGAGGGTGAATTCCTCTTCTAATTACTTTACGGGTCAGTTCTCCAGACTTTATGTCAATGCCAGACATGCATGATCTTTTTTATTTTTAAACGAGAGAAAAGGAAAAAAATCTCATGAACTACTGAAGATTTTAGGTTTTACTATTATTTAGTTCTCAGTACCATGACTTTCATGGGGATTATTATATTTTCCTTCAGGAATGTGCAGCCAACAGAGCTAATATACGGGAAGAGCCATGATGTCTGCATAAACGTCTTGTCCCCTTTACACGTTGAAACCTTCTCCTTCTGTGTTCATTACTCGTTTTTGAGGCTTATGAAAGGTGCTGGACTGACAGTACAGGCGGGAGCCCTCTGTTTATTCACACCTGAGCTACTGGGATAGCAGCCTTACCGTATGAGACCGTCTCCTCCCCACAGATCTGAAGGTACAGCCACCCACAATAAAGGAGGGTCAGATGCCACCTCCTTGGCAAAGGCTTCCTGGTTCCCCTCTCCCCTCTGCAGCCTGTGCCAAGCCCACCCCGCATGAATGGCAGCAGCCGTCTTGTGCATCACCTTGCAGAACTCCCTGACTCGCGGATGGCGACTTCAGAAAAGAAAGGGGAGGAACGGAATGATGGAAGATCATTCAGGGGCAATGCATGGGTCTACTCAGCACGAGCTATAACTCATAGCAGCCGTTCGGATGTGCCGCAGCAAATGAATGAACCAGACTCAGTCTTGTTTTGTCTCTCTGAGAGCCAATATTGTCTGGGATCAGCTGGTGCAAAAGCAGACTTTTCAACACCTTTTTTTGGGTAACATAGGCTGTGATTATATGAATTCCATAGGCACAGGCAGCCTGATTGCTTCAGTCCCCACTTCTCACACACCCACTTGGAGTCCTCTTTTCACAGGGTTTTTAAGAGCCGCTTTAGAGAGCTGTGATAATCCAGGGGATTAGTGAGAGCCAGAGGGGAGCCAGACACATGATGCCCCACAACTGAAACATGCAGATGCTTTGCTTTGATGTGATAAGGCGCAGTGAAGCTTTTCAAAACTGAGATGAGGGAGTGTTTTGTAGAGCATGGCAGCATCCTAACTCTACCAGGGCCATCGGAAGCTGAGATGCTGTGAAGACAGCTGGTCAGCTACTTGATTCAATTTATTTTTGCCCCCTTGAATCTGCTCAGCCAAAGCTCTCACCTTCACCTTCCCCCACCACTCTGCTCTCCCAGTTTATGGGGCAATGGTGGTGAGCAGGCAAGCTGTATTTTACAGTTCGTGTCCTAAGTGAGATGGAAAGATACCCTCCTCCAGAGTCAGCTATGTCTGCATTATAGGTAGCTAGAAGGAGCCTTTTAATAGACATGTTCTAATATCCTCTTTCTTCCTGTGATTTGCAGCAGGCCTTTGAGTCTCCCAGAGCTGATGGATTATTTTGAAACTTTGCTCTCTTCTTCTAAGCTAGGCAAGATACCCAAGCGCCTGCCTTTCCCTCTGTAAATTCTCAGTGTGTTTCTCCACCAGAGACAAATGTATGTAGCTGCATTTCTTTTTGTGTAACTAGCTGTTTCTCCAAATATTTGCAGAAAATCTCCAACATGAATGCAGATGCAAATATGTACATATATAATCATATATCTATATTTCTTTATGTATATACATACAACTTTCTGGGGGATCAGGATGTTCACTTGGCAATTTTCATTCATGCAAGAAATCTATATGCACACAGTTGGTGTCAGTTATGGCATTAGACTCTAACGAGGTTTACATTGTGCTAAGCATTTTATAGAGATCAGAGGAAAAACAATCCCTATGTCAAAGTACTTACAGCCTACATATTGCAAAATAGAAATAGTGGATAATGTGGTGGAAGGTGGAAGAAAAGTTTTTTTTCTAGTTAGAGGATGCATTTGCTAAGACTGTGTTGAAAATTCATTTCTTACTTCATTTTAAGAAAGCACAAATATTTAGTAGCACTTAAATTTTAAGTCAATAGTTCTCAAATTCACCATCAACTCTCAAAATTGTGTCTGAATCTTCAAGGATGCTTAGCATCAGGACTGTTTGAAAATACAACTTGCTGATTACAGTGAAGCTGCAGACCACAGGTCACAAAGTGTGCTCTAAGGTGCCACCAGGATGTGTCCTCAAGCCCTCCAGATTGATTTTCTAGTTAAAACTAGAAAATGCTAACTTAATTGAGATATCAGTAAAATACCATCACAGGCCCACATCCTGAAGCCAGATGTGTTTGCTTAGATCTTCAAATCTATACAGAGTGAATTCTGGATGAAGTTATTCAAAACTAACCCTCAGGTTCATCACGACAGTATGGGACCAGAATGCCTGCAGAAGCCATCACATACTACCAAGTCTCAGAGTGATGGATAGGATAAGGAGAGACACCACTGTCTGCTTCTTTGTACTTTTGCACTGTTTTCTCCTTTTTTCTTTAACACTCCATACCTCTTTTATGTCTCACATCTCATATGAGAGTCCTAATTGGCAAGGTAGACTACTGTGGGGTCACATCTTGGGTGTGTGAGTCAGTTCCTGAAGGTTTTGGTTTCATTCTGCATTGGGATGAAAATAGATCTTGAAACCTCAGAATTTGTCATTAAATAGAATTTGTTGGGTTTTGGCCAGCTGAGTTTTCTCCACCATCTGCTTGGCAAACCATCTTGTCTTTGGGATGCAGTTGGAAGAGGCCTATTATGATTAGTATAAATGCTGCTGGAAAATAAACTCTATATTGGAATTTTCATGTTAATCCATCAGACAAGGAAACTCTTGCTAATTGGATCCTATCCCTCCACTGCCAGTTTCAGTTAAGAAGAAATGTAAGCAGTACACAATTAGGATTTTTTCATTGTGATTAAACACATAGTTATTTAAATGCAATCTAGAACAGATACATCATTCAGCATACTGGTAGGTATACTTCTTTCCTTGGCACAAATGTTTGCCTCTTGTTATCCAGCACAGTCCTAAAATACATATTTAGTCAAAAATGCCAACTGAATTCTAAAAGAGCATCCAGTCGGGACTGGGCACAATCTGAATATTTTAAAAATAATGACAGCAAACCACCAAACAAACCAGAATCATTGTTGGAATAGATCAGTA
This sequence comes from Charadrius vociferus, assembly GCF_000708025.1. Classification (NCBI taxonomy): domain Eukaryota; kingdom Metazoa; phylum Chordata; class Aves; order Charadriiformes; family Charadriidae; genus Charadrius; species Charadrius vociferus. Next base: position 2,213,027 of record NW_009648440.1, read on the forward strand.
ATTGTAAAGAAACTGCTCCTGACAAGAGCCAAGGTCTGTAAAAATGATGTTTTGTAACAGTCTCACATCAGCAAATCTCTTCAAGATGGTCTTTTTAATCTGCAATATCTTGGTTTCAAAATCCCTGCAGAATAAGTGATTTCATTTTAATGTTCCAAAGGTACAGTACCATGTATTCTTTCAAAAGTTACTTGACAAAGAGAACAGAAGATGTTAGCCCCCTTGCCAAGTGAAAAGCTTTAAAAAGCCCTTGTTATTATTCTGCAAAATGCAAACAAAGCTCAGGAGGGGTCCCTGTTAGGAACCAATTTGCATATCTTGGAATGATTTAAAACTGACGAAGATGACAACTTGAGTGACTTCTTACCCTCTGTGGACCTCGAAGGCTCTGGCAGTAAAGGAAGTTAAATATTGAAATTATTTTGCTATTGAAAGACACAAAACCTGATCTGATGTTTAGGCCTTCTATCCCTGCTGCTGGGCCTTTGGCACTTTATCATCTGTGACCTTGACGCAGGGAGTCACTGATCTCCATTTTATCAACAGCCACCGGCTGCACAGTCTCTTGCTGATATGATTGCACATAGTACTCCTTAAAAAATGTCACTGTCTCACTTCTTGAGAAATCAGCTCCTTTTACATATTGTTTTATTGACTGGCAAGATTCAGATTTTTTTACAACAAAGTCCACATAGCTCTAGGAGAGCAAGCTGGATTCAGTGACTACTCCCAGTCAACAGAATCATGGGAATGTAGATACACAAGTGTTTGTGGTCCATTGACTCTGAGGAGTTTAGCACGTGTTAGGATATTCTAAAGAACACAAGACTTTCCTGAACTGGAGAAACAGTAAATGTGAATCAAAAGCAAATAACAACAAAAAAATGCATTTGAAGATTTGTTTTCTTTATAGAAGACCAACGTACCAAATACTAGAAACATAATTTTAGATAAAATTTACTGTATGCCAAAAAGAAGAGAATATCCTTTAAACAGAAATGCTAGATAAATATGTGGAGGATCAACAAATGCTTTGATCATTAGATCTGGTTCAGTAATATGTGGAGATAGAAAGTGATATCCCAGATGCCTTAGCGGGAATTACTGACACTATGGAATATTTGTCATATAACACAATTTGACTGAAATGAACCAAAATTTCTAACATATGATGCTTGTCTAGAAGATGGGAGTTTATGTGTGCAGTCTGTGAAGTCAACACAAGCTTCACCATTGACTTCTGTAGGAGGAGAAAAAGGCCAGTAAGAGCAGAGAAGAAACAAAATGGGAGCTTAACCAGTCACTAGAGAAACTAGTGCTAGAGAAACTACCCATCTAAGCTATCACACAAATAACATAGCTTCAAAAGAACCCCAAACCTCAGTTTGTGCTCCTGGATGCAGTTACTGTCATGATGTATGGAGACACCGATTGTCGTAAACTAAAAGCACACTTACTAAAGAAAAAGCTATAAGGCCATGCTAGCCATCGCACACACTGTGTTCCAGTTTTGTCTCCTTTGGGCCCACCACACCCAGCCTGGATCTCTGTCCAGACAATGAGCGTCTGGGCTATATGACACAATAAGCATCTGTGGCGAAATCATAGCCCATTGAAGTCAACGTCGAGGCTGCCATTGACTACCACAGGGGCCGTATTTCATGCAGTCACAGTTGTCTACACAAAATGGAATAGCTTTTTAGGCTGCCTTCTTCACCCTTCTGCTTTCCGTCTTCTACAGCAGTGCATTTTGGGGTAAACTGGGACTAGTGGGAGCCAGTGAAGTATTTTCCAGCACACCCTTTTTGGTGGAGTTGCCTTCTTTTGGCAGCTGCGTCCAGAGATGCAGAAGAAATCCTATTCCAACAAGGAAGTTCGTATAGCTGTGGTTAACAGCCGAAGTTAGGGAGTCCATAATAGGTAGTCTGTCAGTGATTGCAAAGGAATGAGATATTACTACTTCCCCTTACTTGAAATTGAAACCTTATTTTAGCAAGGTAATAAAGATCAGTTTTCCTGCAATCTGGAAGAGAATTCTCAATTAATCTGGGTTTTGGTGAAATGCTAAATAAAAGCTGACCAGCACATATCACAGTGGTGTTCTGAGCTTCATCAGAGCTTGTAGGGACTACAGCAAATAAAATGAATAAATAATAGTCATAGCAATCAGTGGTACTTCTTAAAAGATCAAATATTCAGAAAAACAAAGAAGAAAGGAATTCTTCAAAAACTGAAGTTGATGTCCACAGTGTCAGATGAGAAGAAATAACACAGGGAAGATTCCACATGCAGACTTGTACTTTAACTTTTCAGATGGACCGGGATGTTGCTTTCAGCTGCAGTGAGAAGCTCAAAATCTTTTGGATTACATATCTAGAAAGTTGGTGG
>NW_009648440.1:2215475-2220693 GCF_000708025.1 Charadrius vociferus
ATGCTAGGCTTTTTGCTCATATCTGATTCATGCTGAAAGAGTAAGGACGTACATTAAGATCAGAAAGCTGCATGCAGGAGCAAGGGTATTTCTTTTGCAGTGGAGTGGCATTGCATTTAATAAATGTGCTCAGCCTTAGTTCACTCGAATGGATTTCATAAGGAAGCCCAGTTGTTTAATCTTCTCCCCTCCCATAGTTAATAATATTCTAATTATAATAATTATTATTTCTTTGCATTTACATAGCACTTTGTATCTTCAAAGCATTCTCTAACTATGAATCATATTGCTCACAAGTTAAGTTACAGAACTAACCAGGATTTCTCTGCTAATTTTTTGAAAGGAAAACATTTAAGAGTCCTAATTTTATGATGTGGAGAGGTATAGTTCCTATTAGCTCATATTTGAATCTAAATATCTAGGGGATTCAGTCTGACAAAGTAGCCTGGTTCCTTCAGGAAAAGACAAGGACCACGGCATGTCCATCTATGGCATTCAAACAGCTCAGATGAATATTGAATAAGGCCAAAAAGGAATATGTAGATTTGGTTCAACAAATTGAAATGGAATGTTTAGCTGATTATTATTAAAAACTCTGATGATTTTGTAAAAAAACCTGGGGGCATAAAAAAAAAAAAAAAAGAATAGCACAGAGGCATTTTTAATATTGTAATTTAGAACACATAAATTTTGAAGTAATAGAATTTTCTTCAAGATGAATGTTCAAGTTTTCGTCAGCTCTATTAAGTCCAAAATTGTGACAGAGCATTGTGCCATTTCCCTCTCCTCTAACCAGTTACTGTGTGAACCATGGTCTCCAGAAAGCAAATGAGGAAACCACTGTCTCCAGATACATCCAGCCGAAGAACGAGCACAGGAAATGATGTTCTTAAGTAGGAAGAAGCCAATGCTGGGATTCATGTCCCCAGACTTCAGCTGTATACAAGTACCTTGCCAGCACGGGAACACGAGGCTATTCACTCATCTTTGGTTGCCACTGGGCAGAGAGGGAGAAGGAGGTTTACTGGTCTGCGCACAAGATGCATGACTAACACAAGCAGGTCGAAATCTCCCCCAAAGGTGTCTGTTTCACTCCACCGAAGGCTGAAGAAGCTCTTTTTGTTAGGTCAGAGCTCCAAGGTGGCTCTAGGTAGACAAGATTAATCCCTTGTTGCTGAGGAAAAGTGACTAATATAGCTTTACTGTTAAAGAAACTTCTGTATTGACCAGAGAACAAAGTCTCCTTTCTTTCAAATTTGTGCTACTTTTGACCTCCACACAGAAAACCATGACTTTTCACCTTCTGATGGCCTCTCTGAGAGGCAGCCAAGCTTGCGTTTGGTCCATAGATGATATTAAACTATTACATTCAACAATAAACTAGATAATCTACCAAAAAAATAAGCATTACTGCATTTAACTTTATAGGAGATGATTACTCCTGGACTATGTATATTAATGAGTTTTGAATGAGTGACGTTTTAATAAAATATTCACTATCTCTTCAACTTTCTTTCATTTCTTTTCTTGCTGGAGCCCTTTCATATTTGAAAATTAATTATGCACACCATATTTAACCAGGGTGAAAATGAGACTTACATGGAACCTTTCCAGCTCTTCATTACATATTTAATTGTTAAAATAATCAAGCTATCCATCACACATTCTACCACCCAGTCATCTGTCACCTTGGAACCAGTCAGAGAGATCACAGACAGAGAAGTCTGGAAACAAGAAATTCACTTCTCTCGTGCTGAACAATTTTGCCACTGAGAGGAATGGTCTCGGCATGGTGTATGTATCATATTTGCAAAACCAATGAACAGCAGCATCTTCATGGCATCTTCTGTGCTTTGGGTTTCCTCCCTTTAAGCACTAAAAACTACGGCTGTGTTACAGAAAAGTTTTTTAGCACAGAATAAATTCAAGTTCTTGTGTCTTCTCATTGATTTTAGAGCCAGGCCAAGAGCACTTTACAAAATACGCAGTGATCTGGCCAGCATTTAATAATAGCTACGTGTTACGTGATGCTTTTCATCCAAAAATTGTCCATGCACTTTACTAAAATGCTAGATAACATAGCCCTTGTTTTATGGGTGGGGAAACAGAAACTCTAGAACAGAACCAGGCTATAGCAGTAATCCATCAAACATAACAAGGCACTTTGTGAAGCTGAGCCCTATGTCCTGGAAAACCACAAAGCAAACACAGGAAGAGCGATGAAACCTCCGTCTTCTGAGTTTGACCACAGTGCTTTTTCCACTGAGCTTTCCACATTCCAAGAGCTGCATGAAAGCTGCTGGGATATTTCATTTAAATCTGGAGTTCAGTGTTGCAGGATCAGAAGCCAATATGATGCCATGACTGCATAATATTTGAAAGGTGTAAAATACGAAGTCAACCCTGTGGATCTTGGATGGGCCCCTGGGTTTTTATGAGAGGAATAAGGGTATGAAGAGGATGGAATATTAATTTCAATAAAGTTGTTTTACCTACACAGGTGTCACTACCCAACTATCAGACATGCCAAGTGTTATATCACCAGGAAAACAATATTGCACACTGCAGTGGGAACATTTTTCAAGTATAGGTATATTTCAGTGGTCATAAAAATACAACCCATTTTTAATTCACAAAGGAACATGAACAAGTTTTAACTTCTCATATTTTACTAAAAACATCATCATCTTCTGTGCTACAGGTAGAAGGATCACAAAGAATATCTAATTCTTATGCTCCATCCCACAGTCAGAGGTCAGGTTTTCAAAGGCATTTTGGTGGGAACGGAGTACCCCAGTTAGCTTATTGAAGCCTAGTCTCACTATGTATTTTGCTAGAAATAAAGTATGATTTCAATTTAACACCCGATTTTACATAACCAAGACTGGGCTTAAAACTAGACAGGTCTAACAGGGCTCAGCTATATTGTAGCTTTAAATGACTACTGTCTAATCCTTTAACTGTCCCTAGTATTAATTGTACATTGCCCTGTGGTCTAAAGGGAAAATAAGCTTTCTTCTATTTGATGCACAAAGTTAGAAAAAATACTATTAAAATTTAACTCAAGAGCTTTCTAGAGAGTATTAAATAAATCTCAGCTCAGGCAGGCTGTGATGTATTGTGAAGGTCAAAGCTGATATAAACAATGAACTAGCTACTTGCATAGAAATAATGCATTTGGATAAAGAAGTTGTGCCTATCAAATAGGGATATGAGCTGGAAAAACAAAACAAACAAACAAAAAGAAAAACAACAAGAAAATCCCACACAAGATGCAAGAATCACAAAGCAAAAGTCACCAACACCAGCCGTAGCTTGAAAAGTATCAAGGACAGAACCAGTGAAGCGAATGATCTATCTTATAAATTAGACTTCAACTAGTGTAAAAGCAGCCAAAGTGAGGGCCCAATTGTTTTTGTAGCCTGTCGGAAATAATTTCAAACCTGACAGGATAGCACGGCTCGTAGTGTGATCTCACAGATTTCAGTGGTCATGCTGAGAGATAAGCAGAGAAGCACGGTAAAAACCCTGATAGCAAAAGCACTGCTGCCAGCTTTTCTGTACTAAGAAATTACCATTCACTCCAAATAGCAGATCGGGCAAGTGCTGAATGACTTCCCTTTCCTCGTCTCCCCTTTTCCTCTGCCTGCCTCCCTGCTACCACCCTATTTCTTCCCCTTTCCCTTCCCTAGGAGGACATGAAACGTTGTGTTTTATGGTATCAAAATGAGCTGATATATCCAGTAACAACAGACATCAACAGAAATTACACCACCATCAAACTATCTTAAAATATCATTAGTGTCCTAAATTAAAGCAAGATGATGGCCCCAGCAGACAGCGACCAACCATACACAGATACTAGTAATGCTGCAAATAGGTTCCCGTGCTGCGCCAGAGGGGAAGGTGCCATGCACTCGCTCTGTAAGTATGTCAGGAATCAACTGACAAAGCTATTTCTTCAGTTGTAGGTGGCCACGAGCAAAGCTATTAACTTCATGTACACCCCTGAGACAGGGTGCCCGTCACCCACTCCTCAGCTGGCCAGCTGCTTGGCCCCAGAGGGTTCTGCCAACCCGCCTTAGAAGAGGTACGGCCACCCTTGGAGGGGAGAAGGGCAGGTCTCGGCACCCCCGCAAGGCCATACAACTGCTGTCTGGACCAATGTGCTGCAGCGAGCACTAAGGGGAGCCCCCAGGCAGATGCGGCCCCTCTGCCACTGTAGAAGCCCTGAAACTTCCTTGAGCGGTGTTGCAAGAGGGACTGAAACAGCCCTGGTGTGGATGAAGAGATGGCGGCAGAGGCACGTGGTTTGGAGCGCAGGACCCTTGGGTGGGGGATGCTGTTGACTGCTTAACACATAAACTTCCACCCTGATAAAGCCATCTCTGGCTATTGCCCTCTTTTGGAAGCTGCCGCGTTGGCCTGCAGAATGGGAATGCTTCTGTTTTATGGGTCAAGGAAGATTTATTTCCTCTGACTTATAACCTCATATACTTGGACTAGTATCATTACTATTTGCATTTATGGGATACTACGAAGCCCTGTCCAAAATGGAATCCCTGGAGATTAATATTTTCCTGGCAGACACACCCATTAACTCCACCGTATTGAATCAATTTAAAGTATATGCATAATCTTTAGTCTGGTGGGAAGGAAAGGGAGTCCTATGAGAAAAACACTAGGCAGGGATTTCAGGGAACTGATTTCAGTTCTTAGCGTTGCCACAATTTCGACTGTCAACAAATTACTTCATTAGCATGTACTCACTGTCCTAATTGGAAAACAGAGATATTTTCTTTGTTCAACATATCTAATTCTACAGTAGCAATTCAGGACAATAGTCATTTAACAAATGCTTGCATTTCTAGAGTCTATCACAATTTGAGTCCAATATCAATTTGGCTGTCTAGCTACTGTGATGTAAATAACAACAACTGTGCTGGTGGGGCTCATGTGCAACTAGAAGATGGGGTATCATTCAATTTAGCTTTTTCTCAGTAAAGATGCTGAGCTGAAGATTTCTTCTTCCATGCCAGGACCCCAGCCAGCACTATCCCCTCAGTTAAGTAGCCATCAATTTAGCAATCTAATCCAGGTTAAATGCCCCCACCTTCCCCCCCATCACAGAATGGTAGGGTTTGGAAGGGACCGTTGGAGTTTATCTAGTCCAACCCCCTGCTTGATCCTGCAAACACTTGTACTAACACAGATAAGG
>NW_009648440.1:2220711-2337742 GCF_000708025.1 Charadrius vociferus
AGACTTCAACTTGCTGCTGAAAAAAACGTACTTGGCAATGTCCCCCTGTAGACAGGCAAAGGCAGTACCATCTCCATTTTACAGTCAGGGAATGAAATCACAGAAATATTAATTGGTTTGCCCCAGGTCACACAGGAAGTCTGTGGCAGGGCCAGAAATTTGACATAGATCTCCCATGTCTCAGATCAGTGCCTTAATCATGAAATAATCACCGGAAGGTTGAATACTCAGGTTAACTGTAGAAGAGTAAGGGGTTTTTTGCTATGGTATATAAAGAGAGAAATGGCAGCAATGCATTTCTAGTTCCTGGAAATCTTTAAGTTTATTTATATTCTGAGAAGTGACTGGGAAAAATGACACTGCAGGCTTCTCTGTTTATTCCCCCTCAGTTACTTTCATATGAAATTCACTAAATTCACAGTTCAAAGGAAGGTGTTTGCTCAATGCCAGCACAATGCAAACTCATTCGAGGACTGAAAAAATCATAGTGTATTCTTTGACTCATGCTTCATCAGTAGCCAGAAAGTGTTTCCAAAAATATTTCAGAAATCAAAGGTCCAGAAAAAAAGACACAAAACATGAGATTTGATTTGATTTCACCTGCTCCTGCAGGTGGAATAACACTGTCTAAAATCTGGAGGCCTAATTTCTTCCAAACTTACTCTGAAATTAAAGAGAAAATTATTCCAGTTCAATCCAAGCTATCTGATTTCCAAGATGGAGTTACCTTCTATAATACATAAATATTAATACTGGTAATAGAATAATAATGTTCCTTCCCACTTGGTTTTAAGCAATTATTTAATTTTATTAATCCCAATAGAGCAAGAAGAGAATTTCCCTTTCTCTTTATGTGGTGGATCTTCCTGATCACAAACTTTCACTAACTTGCAGTCTGATGTCCCATAGGTGCCAGACAGGCAAGAGGACAGCTCTTTTCAAGCACAGATGCGGGGTGAAGGGTGAGGCTTGTGGACACCTTTCTCCACAAACACAGTTGCAGCAGGTACCTCCCCGTCTAGCATCCACCAGCTCACTCAGCTCACTCAGCCCACAGTCCCATACCTACCGGAGTAACCGGCCTTTTCCCTCAGCGGAGGAGGCAAAGGGGTGTGATGCAGCTAGGAACAGGGCTTCTGGCAGTGAAGTGCTTGGTCAAGCCCAGGTTTAGCTGGTCCAGCACTGGTAGGCCTCCAGTCCCATCAGGAAAGAAAAGGCTCATGTGGTGTAAAGCCCTCTCTCTTTTTCAGATTTTAAAAGAAACGCCTAGTATTTGGTCCCTTGTACTCAAACCGGTCCATAATTTCATCCCTCTGAGTCCAGTCTCTTACTAAGATTTTTGTTTTCTCCTCCAAATGCTTGATAAATTTCTTTGTCACTCTGCTCTCAATTGCATGTAGTGAAGACAAAAATGAGTACAGGTCTCAAGCTCCTGACAGGGACCATCAATGACTTGGGATTTTTTGAGAGTATCCAAACAAACTTTCTTGTGAGCATTTATGTCCAAGACAGAGCTGAGCTTTTAGTATATGGCATGCTTTGTGGTCTTGCATTTGTACCAACAGGCAGAACAGCAGGACAAATCCTTCCTCATCTCTAGGAGCTACATACTGCTCACATCCCACGTAAGCCCCACCTTGAAAGTCTCCGTACCTAACTGGAATTCACCGCAGGGGAGTGTTTCTACCATAATGCTATTGCCTCTTTATTGCTACATCACTCCCCCCCCCCTCCCCGTTCCTGTTTTGAAAGAGTTCTTAAGTTGCTTTTGCAAAATAAATACTAAGAAAGCATGATGACAACAGAGCGTAAAGGTTAGGAAGGTATAATAAAATTAAAAAAACTGTAATAATACAGTAGGAATATTGCAGTTGTGTAGTAACTTTCAACAGAGATCGCAGAAGAAAGCATTAATTAAGCTTCAATCATTTAACATCTGAGGTAGGCAGCATTACTATAACCACTTACCCACTTCACTAATGAGTAAACAGAGGCTTTGGCATGTTACATGCCTTGTCTAAAGTTACCCAACAGGACAGAAGAAAGGGAAGAGAAGTAATGAAATTAAAAGCAGCAGTAAATATTTCTAGTATGACGTCATGCAAATTCTCTTCCCCACTTCCAGCAGCTAGCATCACTGTATTTGTAAAATTACGTTCTTTTTATACATATAACCCACAGGTTAACCATCTTTCTGCCATGATTTAGGAGAAGGCCAGGTTGTACTTGTGTCAAAGGCATTTATTTCATGTTTCCCCTTTCCTTCCATTGCCCCACTGATTCCCTTCTTCCCCACTCTGCTTCAGCTTCCTTGGTACCCTTCTTGCTTCTGAGCAGGCTGCAGGTATGAGAGGAGTAATTTTCAAGTCAGGATACCTTGTGCGTGCCCAGGTTTCCAAAAGGTGCGTTTAATGCCTGAAAATATGGCAACAGGTTGTCAACTGCCTTTTAGTGAGTTCATAACTGCAGCACTGTCTGTAGCAAGGAAGCCTCTATATGCATTTTCCATGGGAAAAAAATTCAGTCTCCCACTCACCTCTTGCGATCACGTCAAATTCAGGGAAGTCACCCCCAGGAGGAGACAAACAAGTGGTAGTTTCCGAATAGACCCAACTTCGTGTACAGTTTCCTCATTCCCTTCCTAGAGAAAATAGAAGAAATAGGGCTTCACACAAATAAGGAAAATGAGGATGGACAACTATATATACAGAGGAAAGAAAACCAACTATCTTATTTTTACAGACTGGACTTTGGGGATCAAACGTAAATGAGTTGGCCCTTAAGCCTCTTGCTCAGACCTCGAGTGGCTCCAGCCAGCTGTGGGGTAATGGAGGGGGAGACAAGCTTTCACCCCAATGGTGACTGACTTGTATCTGTGGGCAAGTCGCTGCACTATTACTCTAGCAGCACAGACAACGCTTCTTACTTGGGAATGACATGGAGATGTGAAATCAGTTAGCTTTGTACATCTTACAGAACTCTACAAAATAGGAATGCTAGCAGTAATATTAAAGGAGGTAGGTAACAAACCGACACTGATGAAGGATCTGGCCCAGAGTTATTTTAAACCTTCCTTTTTGCTTAATTTCTGCCCTAACTTGCAATGCTTCTTTTCCTCCTCATTTTGATTCAATAGCCATGACAGAAGTCCACAGCTCCCCCTCTCTCCCATTTATTCCAAGTCATAATGTAGTAATTATACTTACATTTTTAAAGGTAGGCATTTCTCCATAGGCCCTATCAACCTGTGGCCTCACGATTATAATTACTTGATCTACAGACTGCTAATTTTTTATCTTCCATAGGAATAAAATAGCACAGGAATAGGACACAGGGAAATGCAGAGAAGTTGCACGCAGATACTAGCTAATGTTTCTCCAATGACTACCGTATATGACAGGAAATATGAATATCAGAAAATGCATGATTTTACTTTTATTTTTTCCTCATTTCCTATTTCTCAACATGTCAACAGATTCAGTGAAATGGATTCAATTTCTAGGTGGCTTCTTGGGTTATAAGCAACAAGAAAACCATCCAAGTAGGTTTCTGTTTATTACTTTTCCAATTAGATTTGCATGGCATTGGTGCTTGCTCTCAGGAGTCTATTTGCAATATTGGGAAAGGGTGTGAGTGAAATGAGGCCAAGTCCGCGACAAGTTTCTACTTAGCCTAGTTTTCCCTCAGTTGCTTATGACATTTCTGTTTTTCTAGTCTGTAAACGAGATGAAAACCAGGAAAAGCAAGACTTGATAATAACAGTGCTTACTCTGGCTGGAAAAAACTGGTCCAAAACAGCAAGCCTGGCTTTGATTACATCTAGTAATCAAGCTGTGTTCAGAATTACTTGACTTACTGTCTCAGGAAATGTTAATATGCACATGGAAAGCTTGGTTCTAGAGACCGTATGATCCACTGACATTGGGTAAGAAGTTAAAGTACTTCATGTTTCCTTTTCTTTTTTTCTATTGTAGTCTCATGTTCGAGGAGGGCTAGCAGAGATAATGGAAAAACTGGTTAGCAAATGAGCATTTTCATCTTTTAGGTCAGTATGGTAACAGTACTAAACAAACAAAAAACCCACAAACAAACCGCAGTAGCGGTTCAAAGAAGCTGGGTGTAACTTATAAGGAGGGGTTTTTTGCACTGGACTTAAAGTACACTAACCTGACAGGATATATTTTAGTGTACTTCAGAGTTCAGTGAACTAGAAAAGTACTTTGCTTGCTGATAATAACACAATGTAGTAGAAGTACTATAATAATCAGGTTGGATCATACTGGTGACTGTTTAGGGTAAACTGTATGTTTTCAAGTAGTTTCCTCAACATCTCCTAAAGACATACATTAGATCTCAGGACTGTTAATCGTGCCACAGTGAATTACACAACTGCACATTGCATTCAAAAATAAAATAAGCTGTATAGCCCTGAAGCAATTTGATTGGGAGTGGGAGGTGTGGAGAGACTAAAGAAGCTCATGGGATGCATGTTGTCTTGTTTATGTGACAGGAAAGTACTGTGGTACTGCACAAACTCTCCCAGTCTCATCAAGCGTTTGACTGTATTTGACTAATTTGTTTTCATTTGTTATCAAATGCCAGTTTGTTCTTGGTCTCTATGAATACCTTCCCTCCCTACAACTCTCCAACTGTTTCCCTTTGCTGTCAGTTAGACACACAAAGAACTTGGGGAGGGAGGGGGAAAGAAGTTTGGGGAAAATTCATACCGATTATGCAAGATAAAAAGAAGAAGTGCTTAAGACTATAGTTAGGTTTAACAGAGCAACAAAAGTATAGGTAAAATCTGACTGTCGGGAGAATGATCCAAATAAATTGTCAGTGATTATTTTGACAGGTGCTTGAGTACTCTTTTTCAAGTATTTCAGAAAGTTGGATGTTATTTCATCTTGTTGTCAGTGAAGCTTAACATGTTTCTGTAGATCAGAATGATTTTCAAATATTTGACATAGGTATGGACTTTCTACTGAGAATGTTGGATTATATTCAGCTGTCAATACATCCTAGGACTCCATTTGCCTTTTCCACAGGATCAGCCTGATGGATCTCAGCCATCAATCTCATTGACTAATTATACACCCAATTCTTTTCCTTCTAGAAACAACATAGATTATAAGCTCTAATAAAAAGCATCTGAAATTGTTGTTGCTTTCTGAGTGAATGACCAAGCACCTTTTGCTACTGGTCATCTCTTGCACAGCATTCTCTCTCCATTGCTTAAGGCTCCCGTACTGCCTCTCTGGTACATATGCTATTTTTCCTCAGCCTTGACAAGGTTTCCCAATGTTAGGGAAACCTCAACAAATTTCATTAGCACTCTCCTGTTTTTTATGACATGGTCAATCATAAAAGTATTAAGTAAAACCTGTCCTAAGACTGAGCCTGTGACTGCAATACCTGTCCTTTCAGCACAAACTACTGTCATGTTCCCTTTTACCTGTTCTGCCCCACCTCGGAGTTCTTGATCAAATCCTCCCTTTATACCTCAGTCATTTTCCATCAGTGTGATATCAGTGCTTCATGAAATTCCAGACAGATAAATCTCCTGCACTTCATTTGTCTAATAAAATCTTACCAAAGAGTAATAGCAGTTTAGTGTGATAACCATCTACGTTGATAAACCTGTGGTGTGTTTTTCTCCCCTTTTCTATTTGTTTCCACATTTTGTTATTCTCTTCTCCAAAAACACATTCTAGAGACTCACTCACTCCAAAGTAAAAGTACTAGACCTGTAGTTACCCAGACTCCTGTTTTAAAACCTTTCCTGGACAAAAGTAACAAATCATGACCCACTAGTTTTTACAATGAAGGCTATTAGGAAACTATTTAGAGTAAACAATATTTTCCAGTTAATAGTTCCAGAAATAAGCAGCATGAAAAACAGGTGTCAATAGCTGTTCATAAACTTCTACTTAATTATCAGAGCATGTGATAACTTAAACTAAATCAAATCATAATATTCCTGGAAGAACTTCCCCCATACATGTTACAGGTAAACAGCATTGACACACACAGAGTTAGTTTGGCAAGAGCAAAAGTGTGGTGATGCTTACATGTAAAAAGCAAATAAAAGGAAGATACCTGACCTGGACCTCCCAAAATCCTTTGTTCTTTATGGCCAGCAATTTAAAAATAGACAAATCAGCCCATTTCAGGGCCAAGCCATCCATGTAGACATGCATGTCTCCACATATTTCTACCTTAGAAATATCACTCCATTATTTGCTGTTTTCAAAATGCTGACTGGCACAGCTACCTCAGAATGACTAATATATCACCGTAGTCAAGGACAGCTGGTTTTCTTGTGGAGTTACCAAATTCTCTTCAGGAGCCCCAGCTTCTAATTATCTTTAACTAGGAGCAGGCTCCACCTTGCCCTCCCTCCTCAGCAATACAAGAGACCGTCATGCAGCACCACCAGCCTCCAATTCTTGTTCCCACACAATGAGATGCAATGTATTAAACATACAATGCATGTTCAAATAAGAGGAGCCAACGAGAGCTAAAGAGCTTGCAGCTGCTGGTACCACCTGTGTCCCTCAGCTTCCAGCCAGAACAATCTCCTCTCTCCAATCCCTAGTTGTGGCAAGAGATAAAAGAGGCAGAAAGTGAGTGTGACATATCTGGCTCATGTCCTGCTCTCGTCATGAAAGAGCCAGTTGATCTGGAAAGCTCCCTCTGCAAGTGTGGATGATTGCGCCTCTTTCCCCCACAAGCACACAGACACCAAGTGGCTAAGTATGAATTTCCCACTTATTCCTCTGTAGAGTATGCCCCACATGCTCATTGTCATAGTTCACCTAAGTGCAATTTCATTAGTTATCATTGTTGGCTCTCCTGAGTCATGAGGATTGCTGTGGGACAGTAAACTGTGGGAAAAGACCTGGTGGGTAAACATGGCTTTGGCAGACAGAATGGAAATCTATCCTGAGGTCCATTTTATTTTAAGAGACGTTTTTATAAAGGCTTTTGATAGAAAGCTGGGGTATTTTTTTTTTACCCTCTTCTTTTTTTTTTTTTTTTAATATGCTGTTTCTTTTTCCCGTGCCTGACCAAGTGGTGATATGGATGCCTTTCAAAGTTTGGAATTATCTGTTGGCTACTTCACTGCCTCGGGACAACTGGCATCCATTCAGGGATCAGAAAGACCATCAGTTGTTTGGATCTTTTTCCTTTCACATGGAGTTTTGTTTTGCTTTTTCCCTTTCCATGTATTTCATTACTGAGTCAACTGTTTTGAATCAATGCCCATCTTGGGCCAGATTGTGCCATTAAAGTACTGGCCAGTACTGTAGCCTGGATGGAAAGCAGAGTTGGCAGAAATAGGCAGTCACATAGATTCTCACTAGAATAGTACCAATATTAGTTATCAACGAGAACTGAAGCTGTTCCCTTACATAATTTCTGCTGCATCCTCAAACTAGATTCTCCTTTCTGCAAAACACTTTCCACAGTTTCTTGACTCTTTTTTTATTACCTAGCTGGCATCCCAAGCATGAGTGCTGGAGAAAATTCCCTCAGTCGTGTTGCAAGGCCAACACCTGTACTCTTACAGTCTTGCCCTTTTTTCTTCTCAAATCCAAGGTTTTTATCCCTTCTTTTCCCTTACATCGCACCAGAATATTACTGCTAGTCTGATAAAGACAGGATGTAATGGGCACAACATAACATTGCAGACATACAACATAACGTGTAGACATACCTTCTCTGACCCTAGAAATACTGTTCACAAACATTTTGAAGATCTCTTGTGCTTGCCTAGTATTTTTGAATCCACCACGGCATTGGCAGGGAGGCTTTCCCCAGAATTTTCTTCTCTAACTAGGACCGCTCTCTGAATTAAAATTTATTTCTCTCACAATTTAGAAGGAAAACAATTGGATGTGGGGCTGTGATGCCCATTCCAGTCATTACATCAGTTGTCCTATTACTACTTTATAGGGAGTATTCATAATACCCAAATCAATTTATGTAGTACAAGCGATACAGTAGATGAGGAGACTCTTCGCTTCTCTGAATTGCCCCACAGTGGAGCTCTCCCTCCCCACTGACTAGATAAAAAGCCCAGGAGTCCTCACCACCTAACTTAGTGACTGAAGTTGGTGGTATGAATACCTCGCTGTGCCATAGCGTATTTACTGTGCTGTGTGTCATTTGTTTCATATTCATTGTTACATGCTTTGTTGTCCTTTGTGAAATACTCAGTAAAACCTTAGATGCTGTGAGAAAGGATGCTTGCATTCATCGGCCTGATTGATTATGGCTGGTCTTGGAACAGAGGGAGCACCGGGGGTAGTACAGCGAACACTTTAGGGGACAATATAATTTTATATTCCTGCTAGTAAATATATCAGGCGGAAAGTGACCATGTTAAACAAACAGCCTGCTCTGTACCTATACCATTAGTATAGTAAAGAGGGAGTAAAAAAGTTGACGCTCTGGCTTTCCATGTTGTCCCATGGCAGCTCCCAGCATTTGATTTTGTATTTACACTGTGGCTTATTCCTTTCAATCATTGCAAAACTGGCATTAGACCAATTTCATTTCTCTTGGACTGCATTTTGCTTATCCTCTGTATGCACTGATGGCCCAGTCCTATAATGTGACAGATGCTGTCCTGGAGCAGACAAAAATTGAACAGCATTGCCCTGCACCTTCCAGGAATGAACCATAAGACAGCCCAGACTTTTCCAAATGTTGCTGAGATAATATTTCTCTTTCTTATCTTAGGTTTTTGTTTTGCTTCCCACCCCCCAACATTGGACAGATACAGTCAACAGCATTTTGCGACTGATACTGTAAGCCTACCAGAAAGTGTATGTTTTCTTTAGGAACAATTGGGTCTTCATTTTAATTGTGTTCCTCCACTCCTTTTACAAACATACTATTTATACAAGCCATTAAGGGAGCCAGATATCCATCCATCCACATTTCTGTACAAACATGGTTTGCATGTTCAAATTGAGATGTGTTTATGAGCGCATGAGAGAGAAAATATTAATGTACAAAGTTGGGTGTAACTCAACAAACCACATTACTGCTCCTTTGAAAATGTGATGCAGTATTTAAAATACTGTTGACATGTTAATTTAAGAAATGTTTTAAAGCATTTAACATTTCAAATATATCTTTATTCTTCCTACTTAGCATATGAAATTATAGATTCAAAACTTAAATTAAAGGTGTTCACATTACCATCTCCTATGAAACATGATTGGGGGTTTAGTATAGTGGTTCTTACAGTGGGCTGCATGAAAATTATTTTTCAATAGCTCTGTTGTATGGAACTTGACTAAGAAGTGGCAATAATTGTCTTTAGTTACTCACTAGGCAGTGTTTGGCCAGAATGTTAACATTGTTTTCAAATCGCTCTAGTTTAATTATTTTTCACTGTAATAATGTTAACATTGACATTTTATGGAACTGATGCCTTGATGGTTTAGTTATAAAAGATTCGTGTTTCTTTCTTTCTGTGTGTGAATGGGCTCTTAGTCTTTCCCTGCTTCCAGATTTTCTTTTGGTGATTAGTGTATGTGCTGTAATGGCCAAGTTAATGAGGTCTCATTTTAACTTCTTATGCTTCAGCTAGTCCTTTTTCACAGGAAGGAGGGATCTGGAGAGCTAGTGTTCTATGAAAGCTTAAATCGTGGAGAGGTAGTGTTCTATGAAAGCTTAAATCATGGATCCAGGTAACCATGCCTCACAGCCACATCTGGGTAGTGGTAGGTGTGTGGGGCAACACTTTGCCCCATGTGTGGGCGATGACAATTGTAGTGCATTGAAACCACCCATCATTGCTGCTTGTCAACTGGCATTTTCCTATTCTCATCACAAGGACTCTTCTGGCAGAGGACAAATTGAGGGAACCTTTTACATGAGATAGTCTGCTTTCCACCTGTCAGCTGCAGAAACGCAACCATCAAGCTGATTTTAATCTTATGTTTTATATATAGGGTATATGGCAAACAGATACAGAGAATAAATGTTTCAAAGTGGCAAACAGATACAGAGAATAAATGTTTCAAAGCACCTCAGTAATTTAGGAGTGTAAGTCTTGCTGATTTTCCAAGTGTGCAAAACCCGCTACTAAACTTAAGAAACCTGGATCATGGCAAAGATTTTCCTCATCGATATTATTTCTGTAAGTTGCCTAGAGTAAGTGCAAACAGCATGATACAATATTGTACAACCTGTTCATACAAACAGAAAATTCTCCATTCTGCCAAAGATTCATAACATATGAATCTTTCAGTTACTCTTGCCAGTTTCTTGTGTTGATTTCAGTATGGCGTTAATCAGTTTGTGTGTGTATTTCACTTGGATTTTAAAAAGTTTCACTGATTTTTATTGTAGTTTATTTTTAATTGCCTAAGTATATTCATTTTCAGACTGGATTTGCAACAAGTATCTAAAGATACAAAACCCAGAAGAAACTGCTGAAAACTAAGTTTTATGTAGTTAGGGCTAGATACAAGTATGTGCGAGTAAGCAGTTATCACATATTTAGCTATGTTGTGCTATCTTCTCAAGATAAAAGGACAGGCACAGCAGCATTTTCATGTCATTACCAAAACTATGTTACAGCAAAAGCGTTCGGTAATTATAGTGCACACTGAGATACTACTGTAAAAAGACTGGGCAGAAATTACAGGTTATTATGCTAGTATATTGACATAACCAGAAACAAAGATTTGTTGCGTTGGAATTCTCATTTTTATTAGCCATTTTCTGTTGAACTGATCTTGTCATTTTAAAAAATGCATTTTCTTATAGAGTCACATGCAAGATACCTGCAAAGCAGACAGTAAAGTTCAGTCTGAATGTGAGGAAATCTACATGGAGAAAAAAAAATGAGGAGAAAGAAGCACACAAAGAGAATTATATGGATCCTGGGCCTGATTCACTGCAGTAGCATTCCAGTGAAGTAATTCAAAAGAAGTTAAGCCAGCATAATACTAGAAGAGATTCACAATGGTAAATCAGGACTTCTTTTGGCATGCTCATGTGCAAAAGGGAAATTTGCTCATTGGATTCTCCTCTCACTTTCACAGCATAAATCAGCAGTAATTCCACTGAAATCAATGGAGTTAAGCCAGGTTAGAATGAAGGGGAGATGAGAATCAGATTCGCAAAGCACAGTTTGCTGTGATTTAGCACACAAATGAGTGCCTTATAATCTGTTTACTAACAATGGATGAAATATGCAAATTGTCTTTTTGGAAAGCAACCATGAAAACTGAGCTTCACGAAAGCAAAATGAGGGGTGGGAATGTTCTTAGTTCCAGACATTCTCATCCGTAGTCAGAAGTCTGATACACAAACACCGTCTCAGCGAAAAGAAAACTGCCAAGTCTTCACAACACATGCAGAAGTAAGGTAGATTACAACAAGATGTGAGAGCATGACTTGGGATGGCAAACATCCCTCACAGATGCTGGGATAATCCAGCGATCAGGCCCCAAACAATGTCCCTCCGAGCAAACCCAGGCAGGCAGACCGTACCATTTCACAGCATGGGCTGCACCCTAAATCTACAGCAGAGCCACACAAATGTGACTGGGTCCAGGTGGTCCCAGCGCCTGGTGGTCTCAAGCAGGAAATGTTCACAAAAAAACCCTCTACCTTTACTAAACCACTGAGGATTTAAAATGACTGCAACTGAGAATCTCAGTGTGTAAAGTGACTGAATAAGAGATCCCAAAATAACAAGACCGTGAAACACTTTCATGTTCACTTACTCATAGATGAGACAGGAAGAGTTAACTTTTATTGGCTCTTAGCAAATGCTCATTCTGGGTTTCAGGGTGCAGTTGTGTATAGCATGGTGAAACTGCACATCATAATTAGAAAGATTATTTCCTTATGCTAAGTCTTCAAGTTGAGATTTCCTTATTTGGATGATTTATTATTTATTTTCTTTCATTCTGATCCAGGGTTAACACAGATATCTATGTTACCTGTGGGAGGACATCTGTATTATGACATTCAAGATCAAATTTACTGTGCAGGACATACAACACATGGAGAGACTGGGATTTGTGTTAGCCATGTCCTAAAGCATTTCCTGAGGAGCACTCCAAGTACCACAGGAGCTCACAGTGAAAGAGAGAAGAGCTTATCTTTTCCCAGCAAGTTGAAGAGCTTATGACCTCATACCTCCAATTCCTAACTTCCGTTATTTTCTAATAGACTGGAAGGACAGCCTCACAGTCTGAGGACAGACAGCAGGAGGCGGCAGTGTTCACGGGGGTCTGGTTGGTGGTAGCCATTATTGCTCAACAGCTCAGAGGCCCTCAAATATTACACAGCTGGCTGTAAGAGTATGAGGGAAACCAAAAACCTGCTCTGACAGCAGGCTCTGGAGCCCTATTGCCCAGAAGAGGGCAGACCTACAGTATTTTTCCTTAGACAGTGGCATTCTTGCAGACCTACTTCTCTTTCTTTTGTCTGTCTAGTCTGCTCTGTGGGCTGGAGAAATTAAGTGCAGTGCAAAAATACAAACAACCACAACTCTAGAAAAACCTTAGGCAGTTGTCTCAGTCCATAAACTCAATCCTTTATCTTTTTAGTCAGGCAAAGTTTTCAGGCAAGTACGTTTTTCTGTCTGCCTAACGATCAGTGTGGTCAAGTAAGGAGATGTGAACTAGGTCCATTTCACTGCTGTAGATCAAGACAAAAGGCCTGCCCCGAATAAAAACTAAACTTTAGGACAGAAAATGCTAATTTTAATAAAGTTCTCCATTTTCACCCTAATTAAAATGAAAGCAATAATCCGACTTTCAACTTCTGATTGTTTTTCTCCCTTCTTTTCCTCCTTTTTCCTTCTGCCTCCTCCAAATGATCTCCAAATGAAACCTGAATACCTGATAATTCATGTATTATTTATTAAGAATATCTAACTCTCCAGAAGAAACATTTGAACTGATGTTTCTATTTCACTGAAAGCACATAGCAAGGAATACAGTGAATTCAGTTGAACCTAGAAATTGTAATGTCAATGTTAGCTATGATGATACTGAATAACAAACTGCAGAGTTACATCTCTATGAATACAGTTTCTAAAAACACCTCTTTAAGAAGAAACACTTCTCCAGCTTTCTTAGCTTCCAAGCATTTTTACCTTCTGTCTCAGACTTATACCCATGATAAAAAGACACTATATTTTGCTTTAAATCAACCAAAAGTCTGTTCTGAAGCAGACTGTGCGGGTGGTGAAATCTGTGTTTGTCAGGTCTTACATCTCTTGCCTTTTTTGCACTTGTTCTTGCTGTTGAAGCTTGTCAGTCAGCTTTCGCCTGCTCTTGCATTGTGCTTAACGCAAGGTGGTGTTGGGGTACAGTGTACCTGGGGTGTGCAACTGGAGGCTGGGTGCTCCACCAGACAGCCTGACCCAAACGGGCCTCTAGCCAAGGCCTTGCACAGTGAAACATGGCACAGGGAGAGCTCCTTGAGGTTCTGACTGTTTCTTGATACTGATCTTCCACTCCTTTCACACAACTTTACTCAAACATCATCTTAAATCTAAGCAGAATCTGGCATAAAATACCCAATATAAACCTACGCTTGCTTATGTACACTCACCGCAGACTAGATTATTGCAATAATTTGGTCATCGTCAGGATTCCCTTGAAGATGGGTAGAAAGCTGCTGTGGTTGCAGAAGGTGGCTGCTCCCTCACTGTTCAGACAGGTGTGTATGAATCAGACCTGCACTCTTTTTTGACAGCTGCAAATATTCTGGTCCACTAATGCATTAAAACTTAAAAGGTAAAGAGAAAGTACGTACAGGACTACCTTTATTCTTATGTGGCATCAAAGCACTTGAAATCAGATGAGTTGTTTCTTCTCCCCCCTCCAACCTTAGCACAGACCAGGACAACACAAGGATCTTGTTAACAAACTTCACGGTGGCATTCTCTCTCCAAGAAAGAGAAGGACAATGCGGCTAATCAGCAATGTAGTAGACCTTCTGTGTCAGAACAGATTAGGACTCTACTACTTCAGAAAAAAATAAATGAGGATATTAGAGAAGTAAAGCATTTGACAAATGGCATGGAGAGAGCAAATAGGTAACAATTACCGTTATCTCTCATTCTGTACCAACATGAAACAGCCTGTTTAAAGTTAACAGAAGGAAGTACTTTTTCATTTAACATGTAATTAAAATATGGACCTTATTGCTACAGGAAATTTTGGAGCCAAAAAGAATAAATGGGTTAAAAGAACAATTAGATGTATACCTAGAAGAAAAGTATATTAGGACTATTAAACATGAGATGTGCTAACTTCTCTGGTTCTAGAAGGCTTCTATGTGCCCAAGGACCTTAGGGTGACAAGTTCTAATACAGATATTCAAATAATAATTTAGAATAAAGTCTTACAAACCAGAAACAGTATTTCCCAACAAAATCAGCCCAGCCACCATCTCCCAACATTTGTTTATGAAAACTCTCTGAGGTAATGCTCAAAACTGAACCTAGCCCCTTCAGAGTGCTATTCAAGGAAGGAAAACATTTATCAAACAGCATTAACTTCTGGCCTCTAAACATTTTCCAGAAAAATAATCCCAAACAAATCCCCCAACTACTTAAGTAAAATAGCTGTTGTGGTTCCAAATTTTTTGACAGAAACTGTGAAATAGTTCTACTCACAGCTCACTGTGTCTCCAAAGCAACAGATACAGTGTTTGAAGATTAAAAGTTTAGGAAAATCCCTTTTAAAACTTAAAATAACCTAAGCAGAGCCTCATTCAGCCCCAGGTATTGTGTCTGTTGCCTCAGAGGCAAATCTAGCAGCTGATAGCTCCAGCACCATGCAAGTCAGGCTCCACAGTCTAAACCTTCCTCCAGTTTAAAGATCTGGACCTGCCACCACTTCCCCAGCAAAGGACTCATCCCTTCTTCACGTGATGGGGAGCCCCTGATTTCCCTGTCCCTCAGAGGGCAGAAGAGGTAAGAAAAATAGGCAGCATTTTCAGAAGCAATAGTTAAGCATCCATGAAATTCATTGGGGGCAAATGTGAGCATCAGCGAGATGCTTGCTTAAAACCTTCCTCTATTCTTGGCTCTATTACAAAGACAGAGCTTGCAGAATGACTAGTTCATTATTGAGAGACAGACTAGATTGAACAACAGGGACACTTGACCTCAGACCACACACATACTCCTTCACGTCGTTCCCAGATGATCTCTGTCTGGATACTGAGTAATCACTTTTCCTGAAACACCTGTCTCTTCCCTCCCCAAAATTTTCCCAGCTCTTCCCAAGGCATTGCCCTCAGTGAATCAAAGAACACCTCACAAGTTTTCAAAAAGGGCATCCAGCAGAATTGGGACACCTTTTCATCTGTATGCCAGGAACCTGATTTTGTCAATTATACGCTGTATATAAAAAGCCTCTGCTATCTGCTTTCCCAGTACTCTGGGGAATGCATATGAATAATTTTAAACTCATAAAATGCTATTGGGAATATTGTTTTATTTGGGAATCCTAAACTTTGAAACCCATCTGCAAAGAGATTTTATAATTAATAATATTTATTTTTTTTATACACACACATATATATGCATGTACATATTTTGGATTAAAATAAATAAAGGAGCGAGAATACATCTTAGAATCACACACCAGTTAACGCAGATCTTGAAAGACAGACCAAAGTGCCATGAAAAGAAACATCTCTGGACAAAGGTGGTAAGGGGAGAAAATTCTCTGATGTCCTTGGTGCAGGCCCAGGGGACATGTGAGTGAGTGATGTGCTATCTGCAGTACAGAAATTATTCCAATTATCAGCTATATACCCTCCTTGTGACATGATAGTTATGTAACAGGAATAATTTTGCAAAACTCTTAACACGTGTCAATGTTTACAAAATTTCCACCTGGCTTTTTAGAAGAATAAGAATGCTAGTATGCTGTAAAGCCAAAAAAAAAAAAAAAAAGAATGCTGACATTACATTATGAGGGTTAGTTTAGGGTGAGTTGATCTCTGTATGACAGATCATTTTAACCTTTGCAGTCTTCTGGGCCTTTTTGATGCCACCTCATCATTACAGTAACCTAGTTCGTTGTCTCTTTTGAACTACGGTCACTTAGAATCATTCATCTCAGAAACTTTACAGTGATGTCTTAGAGACTGCTGATACAACACTGTTATTCTTAAAAGAACAATTTTCAGAGCAATACGCAGGGGAATTGCACTGTTTCCAAACTGCAATTGTTGGCCACTTCTTTTGTGTTTCATGCTATTCTTTTTGGTGATTTTTTGATGTAGCAAACAAATTGAATTCGTCTTGAGAAATAAATTACAAACTGGGAGTTTTCTGAGCTGTCTACACAGTATTTGTTTCATCTTCCTGCATATGTTCCAAGTGTATCACTGGGACTGACACTAAGAAAGAAGGTGTTTGCTAGCTGTCACCACAAAGTGGTTTCTGAACTGTAGCATCTCAAGTGCTATTGCATAAAAAATATTAGCAAAAGCTAATTTTTTACAGATGACCAATACATACTAATGATCAGATAAAAGTTTCTGAGACTTTTTAATGCTAGCTTTTCTTATAAACAGATGATTTTGTGCTAAAAATCAAAGAGGATGTATTTTTATTTTATAAATCTCAGCAAACTCATCTGCTATTCCTTTTTAAGCAGTGGAAACAAAATACTTGTTAAGAGAACTTTTTAGCATTCACATAAATTAACTGGCTTTATTACATGGCTTTACCACAAGATATTTTCTGTCTTCCCTGTATTATTTAATCTCTCAGCTAAGAAATTCTACAAAACATTTTAAAACAATGTTATATTGGTTATTATATTAAAAACTTAGAGTACAGCCATCTCAATCTACCAAAGGGCCCCTACACATTGCATTGTATTTCTCTATTCATCAGCATTTAGCTAATGGATTTAACTTTCTAGAGAACACAAGGTTTTCCTTGAAAAGTAACACAGTTTTTCAGGTATTTTTCCATTTACACTGAATCATGTTTAGCATTTAATTTGCTTTTTTTTTTTTACCAAAAAACCCCAACCCTTCAAAACAGCTTAGAAGCAAAACATTTTAAAAAAAACCCAAACAAACAAAAAACAAGTATTTGTTGGGGAGAGGTAGATGACAGATTAGGCAAACACAAATTTGCATCTGGTCTCTAACTCTGGATATAAGCTTGTAGTTTAGTCTTTTACAATGTTTTAATTATCGATAGATTTATGCTAGATGTAACTTTCACCATATCTTCCTGATTCACCATCAGCAGAATTCAATGAACTTGCCCTACACATGTCTTGATGAACGTGTTTAACGATGCTAAATCATGAAAAAAAAAAAAAAAAAAGATTAAAGATCCATTTCACGAAGGGCCATATTAGGATGTCTCATTCTTGTGAGCTGCCATCTACAGGTGGTGTCCAATACTGGTAGAGGTATTCATGTAAACTACTACACTGAAGTGAAAACACACTGCTGTGATATAGCCTTGCATTTTTAAACATAGACCAAGAGTCGATGTGTAGTCACACACAAACATAGTTAAAGTAAAGTAACTTGCATTAATACCCAGGACATCTGTGGTAAAACACTGCAATGCAAAACAGGTAAACGTATACTTCAAATCAAAGAAAGTAGTCTTAAAAACATTTCTTAATAACATTAAATCTACAATGGTGCCTGCTGTTAAATATATCCTCTTTCAAAATATATCATTCCTGTGCTTAAAAAATAGGGTTATTATGCAAGGAACTGAGGATACCAAGGTATGTATATCATGGGTTAGAAAACCAGACAGTACAGGTTATGAATTTTACCCTTTCAAAAATGAGAGAAACTCTAAGTACTTTCCCAGCTCCAAGTTTCTTGTCCAGCTTGAGATGACTGAAGCTGAAGAGATCAAACACTCAGAATCTTGGTAAGTTTGGCATCTTTCAGGTAACTCATGCTATGCATGCGCAACCGTGACTCGTTTTTTATAAACATGCTGGGCTGGGAAGCACTTTGCAACCTCAGTCGGAACTCTGGAGTACTAGCAGGGAACCCTGCCTTGTCCTTCTTCACTCACCCTGGAGAAAGCAGTCAAAAATTTGCCTTCTGGGAACTGCTGGAGAGGGTACAGCAAAGGGCTACAAAGATGATTAGGGGACTAGAGCATCTCTCATGAGGAAAGGCTGAGGCACTTGGGTCTTTTTAGTCTAGAGAAAAGACGACTGAGGGATATTATCAATACTTAAAGGGAGGGTGCCAGGGGGATGGGAACAGTCTTTTTTCAATGGTGCCCAGTGACAGGACAAGAGGTAACGAGCACAAACTTGAACATACGAAGTTCCATCTTAACATGAGGAGGAACTTCTTTCCTTTGAGGGTGGCAGAGCACTGGAACAGGCTGCCCAGAGAGGTGGTGGAGTCTCCCACACTGGAAACGGTCCAAACCTGCCTGGACACCATCCTCTGCAACCTGCTGTAGGTGACCCTGCTCTGGCAGGGGGGGTGGACTAGATGATCTCCACAGGTCCCTTCAAACCCTGTCCGTTCTGTGATTCTGTGTGACCTTGGTGGAACTGGATTGCTTAAGAGCTTGAAAAATCCTGCCTGTTCCTAGACAAGTCTCTTCATCCTGTCTCAGCTGTGCAAGCCTCACCAGGCTGCCACAGAATTGCTGGAGTTGTTGGCACCCCTGCTGCCAGTGCGCCTGCTCTGAGGACTCCATTTCTTTCCCCAGTCCTCCTTTCTGGTGGCCTCTATATTCATGCTTCCACAGGGAACTTTTATCCAAGGAAATCTACCAGAGCTGGACTGTGGTATTACCCCAGACCTTTTAACATTGCATTAAAGAGTTAGGAGGGATAAAATTCTTCACATAGAAGAAGAAAAACAAGTATGTTGGCCAAATAAAAAAATACTAACTACCTTAAGAAGTACCAAAGAATAAATATGGGTCATCTTAGTCCTTCACATTGAGCTCTGATAAGCCTTGCTTAGCTCTTACAGAACTCCACACACACCTCCAACGTTTTCACCAGGTAAAATTTCGAAGGTCATCTAATATTTCAACCATTTAAATATATGGAAACAATTATCATGTTAGCACATGTGATTCACAGCATATATGTTTGCAAATAACCTATATGATGATATAACTATTTATTCCGCATGGGATTTAAAATTCGACACTGTCTAAGCATTTGAAAAGGATTAAAATTAATAATAGGGAAAACACATGTTCAGTCATTTCAGCTTGCATAATGACTCACCCATTAAAAAAAAAAAGAAAACGACAACCAAATTGAGTCAACAGTTCTGTACGAAACATGATATTGTCACAATAAACCCCTTGAGTCAAAGATGTAAATATTCAGGCACTGCTAGGTATAAGTCCATGGCAGAAAACAAATAACCGTGCTGTTAATATTTAAAATTAATGTAACTCCGGGTAAAATTATTATAAACATAGACACAACAGGTCAGATCTTCAGCTGGTGTAAATCGGTGCAGTCCCACAGAAGTATGTAGTTCTATGACAGCTGAAAATTTGCCTCAGAAAATTCATATTGCTGTAGAAAATCTCACATTAAGAAGTTTAAGTAAAAGTTTATAATGGTCACTTTTTTAAAACCACAATTCATCGTAACTAAACTTTGCACTGGTATGTATTACAGGTAGGATAGAAATTGTTGGCAGAGTGAAATAATTAACAACTTTCATATCAAAGCAGATAAAATAGTCAGGCAAGAACTATTTGAACAGGCCTTATAATCTTTTGCAAATAGGCTTTTCATGCCAAGAAATTAAATGGGATTGATCACATTAATATTGAAGTGCCTCACAAACCATACCCTTACAAAACATCTCCGAGGGGAGGAGGTATTATCTTCTTTTTATGGGAAATAAAACAGATGTACAGAGACAAGGATTTGTACAAGGTGACACTGAAAGCTGTGGCATAAACAAGAAATGAACTAGAATTAGTTGGATTCCTACCCTGCGTCTGAAACAAGAGCACAGCCCTCTATCTCCAGTGAAAGTCAAGATCTCATTTCTTTATCATTTCCAGTGAATCCATCATATTAATTAAGATAATTAATTAATAGAGCTGCCAGAGCAAAAGCTGCATATATAGGTCCTGATCTCATGCACTCTCACCACAGTGGTAGAGCCTTTCAAAGCTAGTTCCACATCCCCTCCCTTTTTGGAAGGAATTTGCACAAACTAATACTATTTTTCCTCCATTTATACTCCCAAAAAGTAAGAGAAGCAAGTTAATCTGTGCTATGTAGTCATTCACTTTCACGGTATTTTCAATGGGTCTGCACTGTCTCTGCAAAATGTTAGCTGTCCATGAAGAAAACTAAACCATTCCTGACCCATTGGTGGGTGCCTTTTTGCTACCTGAGGATGCTCTGAGGAATCTCCCTGGTCAGGGTTTTTGCAGGATCAGTGAAAGTGAGCCACACAGCTGGCCCTGAGAACACGTGTGAAATCCCAGGGCCGTCATCCTTCTGCAACCATCTACTCGCTCAGAGGGTCTTGCATGTCATGTGTTAAGAAAGAACTGTGATTTTAAACTCAGGTTTTTAACAGATGATTTTTAAAACCTTGTATCGGTGTTCTAAATGCAAAATGGAGGGTAAACCCAAAACAAAGAAACTCCTTGCCTAATACAATGCCAGCTGGACAGAACAGAGTGATAACTTTCCTCTCCAATTCTTCACCAATAGTAGTCTCAGTGTCTTCCTTGTCATCCAGATGAATGTAACAAAACAGTAAATTTTATCTTAGGAATAAAGTTATTATAAAACACACAGCTTTAGAAAAAAAGAGGAGAGGAGAGGAGAGGAGAGGAGAGGAGAGGAGAGGGGAGGGGAGGGGAGGGGACGGGAGGGAAGGGAAGGCGAGGCAAGGCAAGGCAAGGCAAGGCAAGGCAAGGCAAAAAAAATCAAATTCCTTCTCTGACAGTGACTGTATTTTTATTCTTCACTGCTGTATCAGGAATTTTCAGCAGTAAGAATTCATATTTCTTCTCATTCTGTGAAATAGAAAAGGCTTACAATTCTGTGAAATGTAATGTACAGGTTTAATAGGATTGTACTCTTGCCTAATGTCACAGTAACAAATAAATGCAATAGAGAATTGCTGACACAATGGAAAACTGCTAGTTCAACACAAATGAGTCTCTGTAAATAAATCTGAAGTAATTTCTCTATACATCTTGGCTACTGCTTTAAGCTGTGCTTACCATCAGGAGGTGGCATGGCATGAACAGTGGGGGTGCGGGGAAAAAAATCTTATAGCAACCTTCTCAGTATGTTACAGCATATTGCCACTCAAGGAAAGAGAAACTTGATGGTTCAACTCCGAAACACGTTGTTTAGGCACAAACTCCCCTTGCAGCCCACATACTAAAAAGTGCAGGATGGTCCATCCTGATCTGGTGGAAATGGGACTGTGAAGGGATACCGGTGCTCCCGTGCACTTGGCAATGGTCACATACTCAGATTCAGAGCTGTTGGCACCACATACCCTGGGTACAAGAAATGAAATCAACTCCTTTGCCTCCCCAGGCAGCTGTTCTTGGCTTTTTCTGTCACAATTTCCTTATTGTCACAGGCTTTCTTCTGACTAGCAGATCCAGAGACAATAATACTGGGGAAATACACATTAGGTCTACCCCAACCATTTTCCATCCTGCTCACACGGAGTCTTTCCAGTGTAAGACGGGACTATTCTTTTCCCACTACTGGTCTTAACATGACAACATGGCTGCCAGAAAGACCACTCAAGGGGAAAACATAACATGTAGCTGACAGACTGTCATGCATTGTATAAGACCATGAGAAAGCCCTATTTTGAGCAAAAATAAGGAGCAAACCACCAAAAATGAACAGTGAATATAGTCGCTGCGCTGGTATTAGCATGAAATTGTAACAGATAAACCACCTAGCCTTCATACCACCTTTTTTCTTCACCTTTCCCTCTGTTGGCATGTTTCTTAATCTCATTTTCCCATTAGTCCCATATGGGATACGGTTCTAAATAAGCATTAAGCAAATAGTGTATGATAATATTTCATTTCAAGGTCTCAGCACTCTGTCCACTGGAGTCACTTAAAATGTCACGCTAACAGCACAAATAGAAATCACCTTTTCTTTTTCAACACGTACAAGGGCTTGTTAAACAAAATAGCAGGTAACTCTTCTTAAGGGACACATAGGCATGCCAGGAAGAGCTGGCATTTTGTTCAGCACAAGGCAATAGCTTACACACGAACTGGATGGTTTGTTCCAGTTTCTTTATTATAAACTATATCATACAGCCATAGGTTGCCTCCTGATATTCAAAAGTGCGATAATTTTGTTTGTCACGAGAATCCTCTTATTTCCTTCTGTCGTGACTTTCCTTCTGTGGTGGGTTGGCCTTGGCCAGACACCCACCCAGACGCTCACTCACTCCCCCTCCTCAACAGGACAGAGGAGAGAGAATAAGATGGAAAAATTTCATGGGTCAAGGTAGAATATGGGAAGAGCGCTCAGCCATTACCCTCATGAGTAAAACAGACCTGACTTGGGGAAAACTAATTTTATTTATTGCCAACTAAAATAGAGTTGGAAGGTGAGAAACGAAGTCAAAAGAAGTAAAACCCCTTTACCCTCCTAACCCCCTTCTTACCTTCACTCCTTCATTCCCAGCTCCGCCAAGGTCCCTCCAGGGGACTCTACCCTCACGCCTAGAGCACCTCGTCCCCTTCTCTCTTCTCCTTCTCTCACGCTGATGCTCACAAAACTGCTTCTCATGCTTCTTTCCTCACTCCTCAGCAGCATTTTGCCCTGTCTGACACAGGCTTACCCCCACAGCACCTGCCTGTGGCTGTAGGGTTCAGCCCTGCCCTGTGGTGGGACCACTGGAGCGGGCTGGGACTGTCTGTGACTGGCTCGGGGCAGCCCCAGCTGCTCCCCACAGGAGCCCACACTGCAGCTCCCCTCGCCAGCCCCCAACTACCCGCACCCCACACAGAAATCTACAGGCAATTGAATGGTGAGACAGTAAGGTGCTTGTCTCTGTGCAGACATGGTGGGGGTTTTTTGGGGGGAAGGGAGATGATGGACCTCATCTCCCAAGTAACAAGCGATAGGACAAGAGGGAATGGCCTCAAGTTACATCAGGGAAGGTTTAGATTGGATATTAGGAAAAAGTTCTTCATTGAAAGGGTTGTTAAGCGTCGGAACAGGCTGCTCAGGGAAGTGGTGGAGCTGCCATCCCTGGAGATGTTCAAAAGATGGATAGATGTGGTGCTAGGGACGTGGCTTAGTGGTGGTTTAGGTAGTGTTAGGTTGATGATTGGACCTGATGATCTTAAAGATCCCTTCCAACCTAGTCAATTCTATGATTCTATGGCTGCTTCTGAGCCAGGTGCTCGACTGGTGTAAATGGGTGCCATCCTCACCTCACCTCACCTGCAGCAACTGGTGAGGGGCTTTATTCCAAGGTGCTTTATCTCCTTTATTCCAAGGGGATAAACTCATTCACATGAACTTCATCTGCCATCCAAGTCATCTTAATTGGAAGACTAAGCTGTATGACACCCTACAGTGAAACCTGGGATTGCTGTACCAGGGTTGAAAACCACTTTTTAGCGATCTCCAATGATCTGCTTTCAGTTAACGGCCATTACGCAATGTGCCATGTAAGGCATAAGGAACGGCATGAAGACCTGGTCCTTGCAATGTTTACAGAAGATCTCCCTGGGTGGTTTGATTAGCTGAGGAGCAGATGCTATTTTTCCCCCCTTTCTTCATCTATTTTTGTTTGGAAAATTTGAAGCTGATTGCACATATGCTTAAAGTTTAGGTATGCAGATTTGGAAAAATCTAAACAAGTAAATGCATTTCATGAATATTACCAAGTAGGCACCAAATATTTATTCTAACCGTTGAATTTCCATGCACAAATGTTTAGCTGATGCAAACAAAGGGACTCAATTGGTCAAGTCTTCTTTAGGTTTGTCTTTGTTTCTGTCCTGGTTTAATTATCTTCCCTGGTGCAGATGCCTTCATTGAGCAGCATCTGCAAAATGTTTCTCAGCTGAGGTATGAGTAAATCCTTCCTGTGATTTGACCCCGTGGCCAAGATCCAGAGGAGCTGAACACCCGCACTGCTCTTCCTGGGGTAAGAGTTGTGAGTGCTCAACACCCTAAACCGTTTTATAGGCAGTTGTGCATCCTAAACCATTTTAGAGGAAGTTTTGCATACCTCAGTGCTGCAAAATTTCTCTAGAAGAAATTGCTTGTGGACTGCTCCTCAGCACACGTACGTGCATATGTGTACCCCCAGTCTTTCATGGGGTGACACCAGAAGGGATATGATTTAAGACTCCTTGCAGGAATGGATGGGCAAGAGGAAGCAAGTGCTGGCTGGGGCATCTGAGAGGACTTTGTAGGCCTGAGCTGGAGGGATCACGGTAGTGGGGTCACCAAGGACCCTCCTCTCTCCACAGAGGGCAGCAACTGGAAGGAGGGGAATCTTTGCTAAGGAGAATCAAAGCGAATCCTATGGCACATTACCTTCTGGTAAGCTGAAAGCAATTATTTCTGACTGCATCTCCATTTTTCAGAAGACAAAGATTAGGTCCTTCAGGAGGCACAGCGAAGTGCGATCCACAAACCACGACAAAAGCATCAGAGCTGGTTTGTCAAAGAGCATCTCAAGGTCATCTTACTCTGATTCTGAGTCACTATTTAGTGACTCAGGGGTCTATCATTTCCATTGAACAGATGGGTGCACACAGCCCACGTTTTGATGCCAGGGGGCAACTATTCTTCCCTGATAAGAGTCTTCTTATTCTGGAGGGAAGGTGGTGGGGGGAGGGCACAGGGAGGCAGGGCAGGAATATTTAATTGATACTTTTAATAAAATGAATTGTTGTGATATGAAAATATTAAGAATGCATTTTTGTACATTTTCCGCATTGCACCAGGAAATAAAAAGATACATGTTTTGTTCCTTTATAAGGTTTTACTTTGGTATGTCCTGATTAGCCAAGCAGAAGCAGCTACATTTGCTTTCTTCCTGTGCTGAGTACACTGACCTGTATACATCTTTGCAACTCTGTCTGCATTGGAGTTCACACTGAGGATTTAATTTCAGGAGTGTTGGCAACAGTCATATTTTTAAGGCCAGAACAAGTCACCTATCTACAAAATTAAATCACATCTC
This sequence comes from Charadrius vociferus, assembly GCF_000708025.1. Taxonomy (NCBI): domain Eukaryota; kingdom Metazoa; phylum Chordata; class Aves; order Charadriiformes; family Charadriidae; genus Charadrius; species Charadrius vociferus. Next base: position 2,245,930 of record NW_009648440.1, read on the forward strand.
AAGAGAATAATTATTAAACAAGAATCTTCATTAGTAAGAATGAGAATAACAGCAAATAGGAAAGTAGATTTTTGAGCAAAACAAACAGAATTTGGACAGCATTGAAAATTTCCACTAAAAATTATCAATTATCATGACATTTTCTCTCAGGAAAGTCTAAATGAAAGGTGGCCTTGTGGCCAGCCACAGTCACTCTTTCTTTCAGAATCACCTTTCCGTGAGGAGAACTGTAAACAGTCAGTTAACCTCAGGCTTTCATGCTTGCCTGCTGACTTTGCTCCCCAGCCAGACTACATGCTGTGACACACCACATCCCTCCATGGTGAGTCCACAATGGTGCACTGGATGCTTGTCACAGTGGTATTTCCAAATTAAAGTACCTTTTCCTTTTGGTGAGTCACACTTTTCACACTTTTGTTTCCCGTGTATAGTTCACCTTTTTTTTCCTCTCAACTTTCAGGGGGGAAATGTCAAAGCAGTAATTGGAAATTCTATCATCTAAACTGTTTTCGTAACAATGAAGTAACCAACAGGAAGAAACAGATGAAGACATAATGAGATGCACTTTGGTTATTACTAGTGGCTGTACGTTTAATGTATACTTATATAAGTATAATCTTGGCATCTATTGTGTCTTCAAGAGTCACAGACATAATTGAGAGACTTCAGAACTCAGAAAGAACACTTGTGTGCAGCGTCTTCAGCTACCTGTGTGGCTTAGATCTGGCTGAATTATCCAAAGTGAACTTGAAATGAGAAGGTAACCCCTCACATATTTGGTGTGTCAGACAAGCATTACAATTGGAGAGAAGGAGCTTGTTTGTGCTACTTTACAGAACCAACCATTATCTGATCATCCACGGGTGGTTATTTTTGCCTTTATGTCCTTAACTTTCTTTTCCTTTCCCAAAGTGCGTGCTTACAGGAAAACCTGCTGCTTCTCCTAATACTTTTGAATACAGTTTGCTATAGCCTGGATGGCATGATATAGTTTACCCAGATGGTCTGAATAATACTGAATGATTCCAGCCACTCTAGTTGCATACAATTTTGTTGTAGATGTTGTTTTGTAGAAAAAAAAAAAAACTCATACCAGTGATTTTTTTTTCCCCTTTCAGAAATCGACTTAGTAAAAATCAGGGCAAGAATTTCAAAAGCAACCAGTAAATGTGGGTGTACAGCAATACCTCAAATAAATAGGTGGTGTTCAGCGTCCTCAGAGAATCTGCTCTCCTGGAGGCATCCTGACTGGGCAGACTTTTGAAATCATGGCTTAACATAATCAGACAATGGATTTAAATTGTCGTTTATGGGCAACAACATAGTAAACAGCTATCTGGTGTGCCTACCCTCATCTATGTTACACATATTTAAGGCTAAAAATTACGCCATTTTCAATAAAAAAATGAAAACCTGATTTTTCTTGCAAAAGGTTGCTTTTTTACTTTTTTAAAAAAACTAGAGATTTCGATTTGGAAATATCTGGGGTACTGATATTTCAGACTTCATTTCCCACGGGAAACCATTGGATTCCGTAATTCATTGCAGCAGCTCAGCAAGAGGTGAAAACTATATGCAATGTAATCTGTTTAAGGAGAATCACACAGCAAGAACAATGGTGGGATAAAGATCCAAAATATAACTCCCATGAGCACTGTGGAAGTATTTTTCAAATAAAAATGTTCAGTTTTCAATTTTTGGTGAAAAGGCAACATATTCTAAAGAACAGCTGCCTACTTCAATCCCGTCTAGTTAACTCCTGTGTAACTGTGACAGTGGATACAGACACTGGCTCATTTATCTGTGTAATGTCTGCATATACTAGCATGACTTTTATTTTTTTTTCTGCAGTGCTGTGGCAGATTATGGCACTTACAAAACTTGTATCTTGTTATCTGATATGAAATGAGGTAGAAAAGACATAAAACTCCACTAAATTCTCCAACCTACTACTGTACTCTTGGCAGCTTAATAGTAGTAAACAGAGGTCAGCATTAAAGTCTATCTGATTTCATTTTCCACTTACCACATATTCTGTACATCAATCATGGACTATGAGACTCCATGGCCCCTTCCACAGGAGGAAGGATGACTTCATAGTTAGGGCATTAGAGTTGAGTTTAAGAGATTTTGGTTCAATTTCCAGCTCTCCTATGGAATCTTGGGCAAATTATTTAATCTGTCGGTTCCTATCCCCCAACTGGGAAGACGATAATACTTCTTTCGTCACTCTTGTGGTTTATTCACTTAAAAAGCACTTAAGGGCAGGAACTGCCCTACAGCGGCCGTCCGTGTGCAGGGCTCAGCACTGCAGAAATCCAACCCTGCTTGAGGAACCACTGCGAGACCACAATAATAGCAACAATAACCTATTTCCAGTGATATAAATATACATGCAGGTTGGCTTGAGCATGCACTTAAGCCATCATGGAAGGCAGGCCCACCAGCCGAAGAGGCGTATGCAGCACCTTTGACGAACTCGCAAGCCGGCCGTAGCTGTGAGGTGAGTCATGCCCCACTTTAGCCTTTTTGCAGCACTTGTCAGAGCAGCAGCAGGGTGATGCTACCTGGCACCTGCAGGCTTGTGAAGCCTCACTGCCTGGTATCTTCACCCATTATTTGGAGAGCACTTGACTGACAGGAGCTGAGCAGTGTTTCACCCTGTGGGGCTCGTGACAGCCACAATGTCTGTCAACACATTCTATCACTCTCTGCTTATGCAGACATTTTTTTTTCCTTTTCCCTTTCTCTCTCTCTCTCTCTCTCCTTTTTTTTTTTTTTTTTGCCTGATGTATTCATCACTAGGCTGCAGACACCTAGTTAATCCATTTAGAACCTATCAGCTCTGTTCATCGGCTCATAAACCCATTACCTCGGAGGCGCTGTGCTCAGGGACACAGGTGCCAGACCAGTGCACAAAACCCAATTGAGTTATGTAGCAGGCAGCAAGGCCCTCGGATTCATGATTCCGCCTGCATGGGGAATTGCACGCGTTATGTGGCAGCAGCCACTTTATTAAATATCGATTTAAATCACAGCCTTTAATCAAATCTGATAGAAGACCTTTCTCACCTCCTATCTCTTCTCCCTCCCCATGCCTTCTCCCTGCTCCCCCCTCTCCCCCAGCCCTCCCCAGTCCCCTCCTGTCTCGCATGGGTCCGCCTGATGACAGCGAAGCTCAGGAATGAATAGTTCGCAAGTAGTTCAACAGCAAACCCTTATCAACCATAATGAGGCATTTGCGATAATCGAGTGATGAAATGTAAATGGGCAGTAATGAGCACAATTACATCCACTGGGGAACCATCAAAGCTGCTTCTTTCCTCGCAGATGGATGAGCTCCCTCGCTGCCGCTGCCCATTGCTGCCTTCGCTCTGAGCGCGGCGCAGATGAGGGAACCGGCGAGGAGGGAGGTGGCACTGGGAAGAGGAGGACCTAGCGGTTCCTTGCCAAAGGAGCTCACTGACGGCGGCCAGGTAGCAGCCGGCCTCCCTCCGTGCTAATTCCACCTTTGATGGTGAGCCTTCGCCCGCTTCTCCCCCACCCTCCCTCCGCCCTCTCCTGCCTCCCTCCCTCCTGGTCCTTAGGGATGATTTGATTTGCTGCAATGTTTGAAAACTGCCTCATTGTGCTAACAAGATTAACTCGGGCCTATGTCTGTTTGATACACTGGAAATGTACAGGGTGGCTCGGACGGGCTTTCAGCTGAAGCTGAAAGAGCTAAGAAATGGGACGGTTGCCAGGGAACAGGCCCGACGGCGGCTTATGTCATCCTTGTCGGTGAGGGACCAGCGGGGGAAAAGCACCGACACATTCAGGAAAGGAGGAGAGTCGGCGCTTCTGTAATCCGGCCAGGGAACATTAACAGATCCCACAAATCGCTCACTCAGAAATAAACACATCAAACTGCGTAATCTGGCCCAGTTACTCAGTTTATCCTGGATAATTTGTTCAACTAAATAGTGCTAGGGAAAAGTCAAAGATGCAGGGTTAAGAAGTTGGGTTGCGGAGAAACCTATATGGGAAATAGCGTCGTGGCAGCTGTGTGTTCACCAAACTGTTCTTGACTCTTTATTTCCTGCGTCTCACGGGATTTAACTGTGGCACATAACCTAATTGTCAGTGTCCTTATTTCCCTGTTTTAAAGCCACGTTATCAATGAAGAGCTATCACAGGAGTTTGTTTAAGAAGTGATCAGCTCAGGAAGGCTCATCAGTTGTGACTTTTTCTTTTCAAAGTCATGAAAAGGCTTCTGGTATGCCTAAGCCCTGACACGATGGTCAAAGTTACGTTTCTGATACTTCCTTGCATTACAGTCCTCTTTAATTATGCATTCATTGTATCACATGAAGAATTCCTATGCAGACAAATCTCCTCCCTGCTGGATCACACACTTGAAAGCCAGGCGTAGTGCAGAAGAGCACGCTGCAGGACTTTTGACCCTTGGCAGATCTGCAGAGAAAGGTAGGTGTCATGTTCGGCATGGCCAAAAACACGCCAGCCCACTTGGAGTGCAGAAAGGGGCTGTTGGCAGAGCTGGAGGTGGGAAAGAGAAGTTCACCAGTAACTGTGAACTGAATTTACCCACTGTAAAGATGTGGGTCTCATTTACAATAATAACATTTCACAAACTGACTGGAAAGGGGAGGTTGTGTACTTTTTTTAAAATAAAAAACATACGTGTTTTGCATAATTTAAATGGCTACAAAGTCTCTGGGATGACTAGAAAGTCACACAAAGGTAAATGGTAAAGCAAGCGGTGGAGCAATCGAACACTGGTGGATAGGGACTAATGGAATAGGAAATGGTGAATCTTTGGTAGATCTCCTCTTCCAAGGACTACAAGGACTGTATTCAGTGGGATCTGAATGAAAGTAAGGTTTGGTAATGGAGTATGCTAGCCAAAGAGCAGCTGGCTCAGGGCAGGAAAAAAAAACTCGAAAGGAGACTCGAAATACTTGCTAAATGTTTTGAACGATGTCAGGGTAGTAGACGAAGGCTGAACGTACCCAGGCTACCAGAATTGAACAGTTTTCCAGTACCACTGAGTTTCTCATTTCTAACTTTCCAGATCTCAGTACATGTCCCCTTGTGGCAATGAATTCCACTGGTTACCCCTTGCGACAAGCGAGAAATACTTCCTCTCATCACACTTTAATCTGCTGCCTTTTAATTTCAGAGAACATTCCCCAATTTTTGAGTCAGAAGTAGCTCCAAGTGACCAATCGTGGTGCAGAAACTGCATAAGCAAAGCAACCCAAATCCTGGCAAACAAATCACATCAACTCATCTGGGGACTAATTACATCAATGCTGCACCTGAAGACAGATGACCAATGCACAGGTTTAGGAAAGACCCCGCAGATAAGCCAGCCTGGTGCGGCAATCCACCCATGCGCTCTCAAGCCAGGAAGCAACTCAACCCTGGGCGATCAGAAGGATCGAGATGGTCACCTCCACTGGCTGTCACAGAAGGTCTTCCTGATGACCTAAGGAGTTACTTAATATTATGGAGTTCCACCACCCCCGGTATCCGGGTGTTTTTAACTGCACTATTTTCAGTGCACGTTGTGTTTAAAAATACCCTAGGATCTTTTACTTATTAGAAATGCAATAGCTGTTAAATTGTATTAGTTATTGACCTTAGCAGCAATAAACTGTAGCAAGAGTAGTCTACAGTAAACACTGCTAAATCATAATCAGCTGGCACAATGAGGGTATTTCTGACCATTTGCACTATGCTCTGTAAAATGAATTCGATCACAGTATATAAAAATGTGAGAGTACCGTATAAGATTTTGAAATGTACTGAGTTTAAAGACATATTCAACCAATTTATCATTTAACTTACGGCTTCGCAAAAGCTATTAAACAACACTGTGAGCCTGGAGGCCACACATATGCTACAACCCTGGAAATATAAAGAGGTTCATTTGAATCCCTTAATAATGACCTTGACCCATTGAACAAGGTGTACTTATTGTCAACAATTCATCTCACTCTTGACCCTGGCAAAACGCCTAACCCTTGAATACTTACGGTGGGGGAGGAAAGGCTTGGGTTTTTTTTTTTTCTTTCCCCTGGTGAAATGGGCCAATTTTTTTCCCTGTTTAGCAAAATCTGGAACACAGATCATTAGAATGCTTTTGGCAGCTAATTTGAACATCAGTGACTCAACTTTGAGAAGGAAGCCTTTTTCTGCCCTAAAGAATCTCAGAGAGTTTTCAGACTACAGTAATTGAAAAATCCCCAAACACTCACTCACAGAGGAGATACACATTACTGCAGGAACAGTCTACAAATTGTAAAGTATTCAATTTACATTCTCAGTACCTCAGGGCAGTTGTGAAGAATTTATATCTTCAGAAACCTTTGAACTAACAAAAGATAACATTTCACAGCAAAGTCTACTTGCATAAAAGTTTTTTAACTCCCTTCATTCTTATTCTGAAGGAAGTGTCTTTTGCACTTCTGGAACCAAGGCTCAACGCAGGTATCTGAGATCTTAAAAAGGAGATGGAGATGGAAATAGAGGTGTTAAAAAAATTTAATGGACATACTGCATCTCATTTAGAACATGACTTCATTATTCACCAGTCCACACATGATGTATTCTTTCTCTGAACTTGATGTCTTTTTAAATGATACTTCGGTTTGATCAATGTGCAAAGATTCTTAGTTACATTAAGGCTCTTTATGCAAAGGGCTTTATAATGTGTAGGTAATGGGCACACCTACACCCTGGGTGAGGGCAAATCGCACCCTCAATGAGGGCAAGAGGACCTTTTTTCTTCTTTGTGTGCATCAGCTGGGGCAGTGTGTACTGCCACATCTGATGTGGTCAACTGGCTACATCACCCCTCTGTTTACACTGAGTCTTCAGCTGCTTGGACGCACTGCATTTAAAAATGAATTTTGATGAGACACAGACCTGACACTTTGTAAAACTGAAAAGAGAGCCCTTCTCTGTAAGAAGTGAAAAAAAAAATATTTTTTTTTAATAGGGTTACTTCATGGATTATATCACTTGAACCTCTATCAACAAACTAACATTTTCAGAGGTTCCATTGTGAACCACACAAAAAGCTGTGTATTTATTTAGGAGCAAAGAACTTCAAGGGATTCAAGGAATAGTAGGTAACTTTAACGATGTGTTTAAGTCACACATAAGTCAGAGTTAACATCCGGCTGACACTTAAGTATACTGAGAAGAAGACAGAGATGGCTAAGTAATTAGGGTTCAAGCTCGCAGAATCAGACCCCATTTGTGTAAAGAAAATCAGTAATAGAAACAGGCATCACATTTACTAGCTAGAAAATTATCTTTCTTTTCCTCTGCCCCTTTTCTTGATCAAAGAACACTCAATATAATTACCAATCTAATGACATCCTTTTGCTTTGACTTTTCTTAAATTTCTACGGAAAAAAGAGAAGGGAGGAAGGACAAAAAAAATCTGCTTCAAGGCAACCCTAAATCTGTGATTACCATATTCATGTCCAACACTAAGCATTATGTGGAAACATTAATGAAAGTTTTAAAATGCAATCATTGGTTAAAGTTTTTTTCCCCTTCTCTATAAAGAAATTGATAAATGTTTCTATTAACTAATAACCCAGGAATCAACAGTCTTATAAAACCGGTTTATTCAGCCCAGAAAATTAGGCAATCCATCATGACTGATTTGCTCACATTTTCCCCTGCAAATAAGTGAGATGAAAACTTTAAAACCAATAAGATAATGCACTTAACAAATTCAGCTGAGAGAGATGGATAAACTAAGATGCCACTGGCATCAGTTAAGGAAAATCTGTCGTGTTTCCAATTATTTGAGCAGATTTTGTATCCCAATTTGCTGCCAGACTGGCTGCATCCCCCACTCCCCTCTTTCAAACCAAATCATCTGATCTTAAATCAGAACAAGCTCATCATATCACACTATGAAAGGCCAACAGGGGATAAATGACACCAGATGTTATATGAGTTTTCTTTTAGGCTTTCATTTCAGACTTACTGCATTCCCCATGCTGCTTTTTACTTGTCAAAAACTAAAATGTGCTTTGATAGATAACAACCCTATTTTCTTCACTGCCTGAGCTTAGAGAATACCATTAAGTATTGATATTGATGGTGCTTAACTAGGGAATGCGACCTGGGACTGCAGAAAGCGGGATCCTGGGATCCTGAGGTACCTTTCAGTCCCACAGATACATTTTCTGCTACTCCCAGGGTTTTTCTGTTGTTGCTGCTGGGGGTGGCGTTGGGATACATGCTGTGTGATTTTACAACACAAAATGTGAGCACACAGACAGACAGGAACAGCAAGGAGGGGCAGGCGTGCTCAGAAACATAACTCTTAGGCCCATCTGCCGCTGCTGTCTGAGCTGCTGAGGGAGCCGATATCATACCGAAAGACTAACAATGAACTTCTGAAGCTGAACCGAGGCTCGCTGGTGCAGAATCCAAGGCACATCATTTTAATTTGCTTTGCTTATGGTCTTCTGGAGGCATTGTGTGCCCAGACTGGTAAGGAGAGGCTGGAAAATGGCAGAAACAAAGAACATCATGCACTGCTCAACAGCAGTGGGAGAACCAGGCATGCACGGTAGACAACACGTGTGGCTGTTTGTGCCTGCAGGGTGCACCGTACCCCGCCAGCCCAGGTCTGATGGGAGAAACATGATTCTACTGTGGTGTGGGCTGCCTTTGAAAAACCCACTTGGCCATATGCAGTGCACTAACTGGGTTCCCAGGCTTAAAATGGCTGGCTGGGGCTGCAAAGAACCCGATATAAAGAAAATGTGAACCCCCTTGATACAGGGCAAAGAAATAAATTAATAAATAGGTGAGTCTCAATCATGAAGGAAAAAGCCACTTCTTTCTATAGTGCCATAAATGATTGTTTTTAAGAATATCTGTAAAGCTACACTAGCCTTTCAGAATTGCCACAAATATTTTCTTAAGAAAATATCTAAGTAGCAAATGCACTTTAACTCTTAAACCTAGAGTGACTGGTGACATCACATCATAGTGGTGTTTCACATCAAGATGATATAATTGTCTGCCAGCTGGCTCAGCGTGTGTGTTTGTATGGAGGCACTACCGTGGCTTCAAATACTTCAGTCTACTACCTGGGAGTAGCTTGCTCGTCCCATGGGTGGCTGTAGGAGGTGGCAGGTTAACCTCATCGACTTTCCTTCCAATACACCCTGCAGATGCAGTGAAGGAGCATATTCACACGCACTCTGACTGCAGCTGCTGGCCAGCAGCTTGCTCCAAGGAGCACCGAAGCCAACAGGGTTAAGCCTCAGGAGCAAAGGAAAAGATAAGGGTATGGTCAGCATGAGTGAGAGCAGCAGAGGCTCTCCTTTACAGGTCAGAAATGCTCGATCACAGATTCTGAAGCAGAATTCAACTCCATTTAAACACCACAACTTTCCCCCTCAATCCTTTCTGCTGCCCTGGTGCTCTGCTGTTGCTGCCTGTGCCTTTCTGCCTGCCATCGTGATTCCGCTTGCTTCCACTGATAGCATCACCGTTGCAACTCATGCAAAATATGCTTGGTGAACAAAATACACCAATGAGCCAGCAGCTGTCAGAAACCATGACTTATAGCATTAACCGGCATCAGTTTGGTTTGGCTGACACTCTGCAATATCTACGTAGCGCAGCATCACTTGATACTTAGAATGAGCTGGCCTCAGCTCCCATCCCAGCAAACCTTTATGGGAAAGTAGAAATCCTCACCAACCAGCTTGTGCAATGAAGTGATAATGAAGAACAGCCCGGGTGCGGGTAGGGGGGTTGGCAGCAGGTACACTGATGTGTTTGGGCACATCAGTCTAGAGATCGGTGCCCTTCTGAGCCTGCTTTCATTGAAAGAGCTACGCAAAACACAGTCTGAAGAAAGGAGTCAACAACTCTTAAATCGGGGATAACAACAAAAGAGACATCACTGAATATCTCACAACAACAAAGTTGTGCCAGGTTTGCCTCACCTTTAGCCACTTATACCACAGAAGTGGCAAGCAAGAGCTTGAGTTGGTATCTTAATGCTCTCCTCCTTAGAATATTCAGTTTGAGAGCAAGCATCATGTCACTTGCGTGTCCAATCTCTAAGTGTATTTTATGTCCTTCATAGAAAACTGGCAGAATAAAGTAGAAGGTGCTAAGTTGTTTACTAAATGAAAAGCAACTAACAGTGGAAGTTATTTAGGCAAAATGATAACAAAATCCATCATCTATTTAAACTATTGCCCCCAAAAAGGTGATGAAGTAACATTTTCATCTTTTCTACACATCTGATTATTATAAATGCTGTGAAATATGCTAGTTAGCAGATGAAAAGAAAGATCTCCCATCCTCCCATGCTGTCTTTCAATGCTAATTTATCTTCCTGCACCTGACTATGCACCTGCTCACGTGCTTTGTGGTAGATGGACAAATTGCTGGTTTTGGACCCATGGGCACAAGAGGAAAAGCCCATGACTCGGGAGTCATCCAGCATCACCAGGAAGGGTCATCCCTACAGTCACCAGAAATACAAGACCTGTGGCCCCCTGGTAGCCGAGCTCAGTGCGGTTCGAAATGGGCCATGGTGGGTAGAGACATCAGAGATGCCACCTCTGCTCCCCCTCCATGTCAGAACAGAAACAAATAGGCTTGGAAATGTGGTGTCCTGCATCCAGGCACTCGGCGTTTTCAGTTGATTTAAGCTGACTCTCTTGGCACCTCAGGAGGTCCTTCCTTTAAGTGTTTTCTCCATACGTCAATTTCTCTGGTGGAAACTTTTGCCCAAGCTGAAGAGTTTAAGTGAAATTGGAAAAACATCTGGGGAAAGTGTTTCTGGAACCTCTCTTGGTGGACAGCCACCCTGGAAAGTTTGTTCCTCAAACCAGGAAAAGAAAATGGCCCTTGTGACAGTGTGAAATCGAAGCAGTTTGAACCGCAGTAGCAAATGCTGACAACAAACTGCTCTCAACCAAACTCCAGGCTGAATATTACAAGCAGAAATTAGGCAGCTAACACTTTGGCGTGACCAATCAATTTAAGAAAATCATCACTCTGCTGACATATAAGTCATGAAACAGGAGCAAAATTAATCAAATCAATGACTTTTCTCTTTGTATGATATTCAGCGCAGCTAAATCCCACCCATCACTTGCTTAGACCACCAATACAGTAAAATCACCATGTTCTGTAACTGGCCTGCTTGTGGAAGCAAGCTCCTAATTTAATTATTGCATACCCTCTGCTCTTATTGCAGAGCTATTTCCTTTTACATTTGCTCTGATCTAAGACACGCCATTTCCTGGACCAAAGATAAAAGAAACAACGTTGAAATAGCCCCAGCAGTAACCCTCTTAAAATAAAAGTCTGGGAATTAGCAGCAGCCGTATAGGTATCTTTGGAGATCACAGGAGCAACTCCGTATTTCCCAGCACACAGTTGTAAGAATATTTGCCTTCTTGTATCTTTCCAGTTGAGAATGAGGCAGCCAAGTAACGGGATTTGAATGCATATTGGCTTGCTGCCTCTGCTGTTTTGATTTGCAGACTGGCCAAGCAGAACGCAATTAGTGGTTATTGACACCTTTACAGGAAGCACTCATAAGGGAAATGGGAAATTGAAAATGTCCCTTAAAAGATGGAAGCAAAGTACTGTATCAAAGCTTGCTGGTAAATAAGACGAGCCCAGAAAAGTGCTCAGTCAGAATATTTGTATTTCTGTATCATTTAGGAAAATCCTATTATGGCTTTAGCCACAGAGACATCCCTGGTGTGCAAGATAGAGGCAGTTCATAAAATACATAGCATTTTCAGCTTGAAAATAGGGCAACCTATTGCTTTCTGTAGATGGCTATGTTACACCCCAGTTCCCATCAATAGAACATAATCTCATTGCAGCAGGCAATACTCAATATCAATGAAACACTGGTAGCGTAGGTATTTGCAGACTGCCAGTACCTAAAGGACAGAAAGACTTTGTGTTTCTACAAGGGCCAATATCTCTGGAACACATTTATGAAACAAGGCAGCGCACCAAGGAGGCAAACGAGTTATATGCATGCGTCCACAGAGCTGTCTGCAGGCGTTTGTTTGCTCTTTCTCCCGTCTCTCTCTTTTCTGATACTTTGTGCCGTCCCTACCTTGTACTCTCTAAGTTTCACTAGCAATGTCAGTTATGCAATTAGTCCCCTGCCAATTAGTGCCAAATTAGATGCCTGCTGTCAGTGTTCCCTAGCACTGACAGAGTGTATGGTAATAATCTGTAACCAGGATAATGCTCTAAGGACTCTGCATTGTTCTCTGGAAAGGAAAAAAAAAAAAAAAGGAAAAGAAAGAAAAAGTATGTTGCACGTTCACTTATGCCATCAGCAGTGCAAAAATAAAATAAGTTTTGTTGTGCAGTTATCCCAATGATTAAAATATAATAGGCTAATGAGATTACAAAGCTGATTGTGAACAAGACCAATTGTGTTAATTGGAGACTCCTGAATGGCAATTTGAGCTGCTGCCGCTGCTGAGTTTTGAAATATAATCAGTTTTACTAATTTTATCTGATTTCTTAATGAAGCTTGCCTTGAGCAATTGTTCTATGTGTTCTTTAGCAAACAGCGTGTGTCATAACTGCTGACATTAATCTTGATTACTTTAGTTAAAATAAATAGTTATACTTGGGCAGCTTTCAGAAAATACATCAGAGCAAACGTAATGTTAGGAAGAGATGGGGTTTTACTTCTTATATTTGTTGTTTTTTCTAGATTGTATTTGCAAAGTCCTGACTGTGAAACATCTTCCTTGTGTGACCTGATCTCTTTCAGACTCCCATATCTTTTGGCCGTCCTTCAGAAGGCATTTTTGACTTCCACAGAAAAAGGGATAAAGACATTGTCTTTATTACGGAAAAATCTTAACTAAGAGGGGAAAAAAATTCCACCGACAAAACCCATCTCAGGAAAAAAATACTACAAAGGGCTTTTTCATGCATGAATCTCAAAGTTGGCACACATATTCTTACCACCTCATGCTCCAGCTGCCAGTACTAACACTCAAGCCTTATAGAAATGCTCTCTCTCATATAGCTTATTTATTTTTATGGAGGATTAATATACTTAGGATGGCTCTTTGGAGCTTTCATAGTGCATTTGATGGGATGCTGTACCATATTGCTGCTTACAAAGGGACACATAAACATTAACAAAAATAAACAGTAGAAAAGGGGAAATGGGAATATAAGTGCAGTCTGAATTAATGGTAAACATAGCTAGAGATTGTTCATATTTCAGAACTCCAATTATATTATGGCCTTGCCTTTACAGGGATAATCCTTTCATAATTAAGATAATGGCTAACTAGTCTGATAGGTATTATACATCTTTTTGAGCCAATATGCTTATATGACAACATAATTTGCATGTACTTATTACTGGACTGTAAAATCTGTGGATTTTCTATGTAGTTGCATTGATTAGGGACTGGTATGATAAATAGAAACCATTTTGGGAAAGATGATATAGGATATATTAAACATTTATTTCACCCTCTCTTTATAGCCAGCACTGGTTTTGTACATTAAAAGTGTTTAGTCTGGACTGGATAGTAATCTATGTCCAATTAGGATCTAGATATGTATAATAAACGGGCTAGTTTTTAATCCATATGCATGTAGCAATTTCTTTAGTCATGGGGTTTTAGAAAAAATTACAAAGTTTTCTCTAAGACACAGAACTCTGGAACAGGGGAAGGTCACGGGCAGCAGCGCAAGCACAGAGAGCAGCTACACCACAGCACCCCTGAGGACTACACTGAGTACCAAATAGCAGCATTTTCTACTCACAGATATAATGGGTGAAAGTCTGGACTACTGAAACTCCGCTTCCTCGGTGCTTAAATGCACTACTGCTTGAAACACTGCAGTTAGAAAAGATGCCAGCTTTTTATGGGCAACCCTGACTTTTACAGAGAAGCTGACATCTCACATAGAGTGTTTTCACTCTCTGCCCCTGAAACTATTGCCTTTCATGTAAAACTACTTCCTGTCCTGCTTGAGCTTGAAACTTTGGGGAGAAAAAAAAACCCAAACATAAGATGCTTCCACAATGACCTTCCCTTGAAATAATCATAATTCATAATTGTGATTCATAACCATAATTCAGACCCTCACCTAGAACAGCAGTGTCCCCATCAGCCCAGATCCCTCAAATGCCAAACAACTTTTTTCCAATACATTTAAGTCTCCAGCAAGTAGGCTTGCGGCTTCTTTAGAAGGCCTGCTTCACTCACTGAGTAAAAAATACATGTGGAATTGAATTTGTGTATTCTCACTTCTATTTAATAAATATGAAAATTTATGCTTAATGAGAATCTACTTTTACCCCTTTCTGCCTTCCTTAATGAGAGCTAATTGAATAGAACAATCTCCATTTGGCAGGACACATCACGAGGGCTTGTCTATACTTAGAAATTTACTGAGATAACTAATCTAAAGTGGTTGAGAAATATCCCTACAGCTTTCTGCCCAAATAGCTGTTCCAGAGCAATTATTTCAAATGAGCTATTTTTGTAAATTTTCAAGTGTATACAAGTCTCAAATCTAATATCTGGCTGGCATTACACACCCAGCTAGCTTTCATGTATCAACCTATTCGATCTGGCAAGTCACACTGTAGTAGCAGAAAGAATATACTAATGGTTGCTCTGATTTGCCTTTATGCTAATGCACGACACTATGAAAAAAAAAAAGGATTAGTGCCACTGATAATATGGCTATACATAACCTGGATATTGGTTCCACAGTACCAGTTGCAAACTCCTAGCCCCAAATACTTTTAAAGATATCATACAGGCGACTTCATAATAAAATTTTTCACCTTTTAACTTCCTATTAGGACTGAATAATTCGTTTCTCAAGTGCTTTCCCTGCCATTTACAGACAGCTAGGCTGCTGCAACTTTCAAAGGTACATTAGTGTGTGATAAGCCCTATTTTAGGTCCTTGCTGTGCTCAGTTCAGGAATGGCTACCGAGTTTCAAAGCTCACACATATTTCTTTGGGGTCTGGCAGCACACCAAAACAGCAGCCTCTGCTAAAACAGCCTGGATTCGGCAGACGTGGATTGATCCTTTCTTGTTTTGCGTGAGAACCATTTCCCTCAGCATGGCCACTGCTTTAATCTTGTATTTTCAACATAAATAGAATGACAGATTTTACAGTATAATCTGGTGGGCACAGCAGCCTTTTAGAGGAATGAATCATTAACCTAGAAGCTATGTTTAAGTAAAAAGGACAGACAACAAGAAAGGGGGAGAGAGGAGAGAGCTTGGTTTTGTTTGTGATTTAACACACAACTGTGATACACCCACCTCGAAAGTGCATTGCTGGAGCAGAAATAAACCTTACTATAAGCAGGGCTGGGAAAAGTGGCAATACGAAAGGGTTTGAGGAGCACAGGGAGAGAGTGGAAGGAAGAATGAATGTTAATTTTTTTTGTCCTGCTGCATTTTTAAATATAACACATACTTTTATGGTAGTAGTTGCCGTGCTGGTGTAAAGAGACAAAAGAGAAGGGAGGCATGCTGAGAAAGGCGGTGTCTCTCATTGGGCCAACTGATATAAGTGGGAAAAAAAACAGAGAAGAGGAAATGTACTTGTTTTCCTTGTATTCAAGTCAAGCAGTTTAAAAGCAGCTTCCATTCTGTTACGACACTAGGTCATTTTTGTTTAGGGGATAACTAGATTGCAGCTAACATTGATATATTAATCAATTTGCAGAGGGAGAGCTTCTGGGACAGTTTCTCATTTATACTACTGTCCCTTTTGTATCAGGTTGGGAAGATTAAATGTAATTTACACCCTTGTTTAAGTTTATTTTACATTGCTATTTTATTAGTGTAAATAAGAATCAGACCCTCTGCTCTTAAACAACTCCCGAAGGTGGCTTAAATAATAGGGGCCCAAATATGAAACTGATACTACTCATTCATTATCTCCTTTTCTTAATAGAATAAATTTTGCTGTCATTTATATGAGTATAAATGTGTGTGTAAATGTATTGACATCACAGGTACATAGGTGGAGCAGAAGAATCTGTGTTAGCATTGCTATAATTACAGTATTTATGTTTGTTCATCATGTGTACACATGTAGCTTTCCTTCTCCTTGATTACAACAAGGAGGATGTTAGATTGATCCGTTATTATCTTTAATGTTTTGCTTGTGGGTTGAATTTTCAGATTTGACCCCTTAGGAAGACAGCACGGAGGGAAAAAAAAAAAAAAGCCTTTAAACTTGTGGTTAGGGTTGGTACAGTCTTAGGAAATATATTTTCCGATGTATGACTTAAATCCTTTGTGTAACTTGAACTTGTGCTGCCCAATTGTTCACTGCAGTTGGTATTCCCAAATGTGTATGCAACCCACACGATCAGCAGTTTTTTTCAGCCATCTCCTGGGAACTGTTTTATACACCTGAGTAATCAGAAATGATTGAACTACATCAAAGTAGGGCGAGAGTGGGGTCATCCAGTTGGGTGGCTGTTGTCATGTGTCCTAATATAATTTGATGATGCAGTGATAGACCATGTTACTGTTACAGGATGCATCAAAAGGAAGACGTGTTTGAAGGGAGTTAATGTCACCAGAAAAGCTTAGGCATGGCCAAGTGCATGTATATACACAGAGCTATCTGAGGAGACATCCATGGCCACCTATAAATGACATCCTGCTGACCTGCCTGTGATGGAGGACCATCATCAGCTGGGTTTCCTATTTGCTTGAGGGAATGAGCAATAACTCTTTTTTCTATTCTTCATTCAAACTAAGGCGTTTGTAAACAAGAAGCAAACTAATACCAGATGGGATCTGACTTTTCATAATGCAAAGACCAAATTGTTATTTAATCCTTCCAAATTGATTTACTATGTTAGGCATCTCTTCTGTTGCTAATGGTAGTAACTCAAGAATTTTGGGTTTTCCCTCCCTCTTCTCAGAATGTAGAGTGACTTATCTCCCAGTTCTTATGACTTCTTTCACACCCACAAAGCTGAAGCCACAGATGAATCAATCATATCCCAGGCTTTAGAAGCCTTTCACAGAAGACATGTACTTTCCTCTCCTACTTCAAGCCATCTCTACATATATAAAAAAAAGGTGGCATTACAATCCTTTCCTTTAATTCTTCACAGTTTTGGGTTTTTTTTAATGCTGTCACACCTGCACTTCTGAGATGCTTTGCTAACCTTTTTGGTTTTGCCCTTAGTTTCTCAAGTGGATCTGCTGAAAAAAGAGGGTTGTTATTTTTCCAGGCAATATTTACTTAAATTATGTCATAGAGTCTACATTTAGATTTCTCTTTCAGAAGAAAGCATTGCCTTAAACTGTACATACATGTAGATATGGTACCGTTGCTATATTTAGATTATTTAAATTTTTTTATAGCTAGGATTTACATCCTTCCATATTGTTTTCATACTGCTGTTTCTTTTTATTAAGGTTTCTTAAACATATTTGTTGTGCATGGCTGTGGCTTTCTCTGTGAGCCTTTAATATATAAGGGAAGCTTTTTATACAACGAATAAGAATTATCTAATTTCACAAAACAAAAGGGAAAAGCCCAAAATATTAAGGTGGCCTTAAAGACTAAAATTTGCCTATAAATGCAGTCTAGCACTTAAACAGGCACGTAGTTTTAACTATATGAATATTCCCGCTGAAATCTAGGACAGGGAACTGTATTTAGAACAGTTTTTAAACACTCTTCTGACCAACTGGGGTTGTAACAAGGTTTGTGTTCCAGCATAACACGATTAACAACCACAGGGAAGAAAAAAAAAAAAAGTAGGCTAAAGAGTTATACTGGGTTGCCTATAGAGTGATTTTATTCCTGATGCCTTCTATAGAGTGATTTTATTCCTGACGCTTTCTATAGAGTGATTTTATTCCTGATGCCCTCCCCCGGTTGAGCAAACCATAGTCAAAGCACACTAACGCAGCAGAAGCATGCTGTGGAGCAACTTGCCAGGCACCCAGGGTTTGGGGGACAACCATTTCTGAATACTAGAGCAAAGGGTGATCTGCCTTTGCTTCCCGCGTGGACAAGACCTGAAGTGCCAGAAAACAAAGGGAGAGGTTAGACCTTGGTTCTTTAGGTTTGCAGGAGTGCAGTCAACCTCAGTCAGGCTGCTTTCTTACCTTCCGTTCCCTCCAGAATTAAATCAAAACTGACAGAGTAAGGAAAAGATTAACACATTTGGAGTCTGGGAGCAGAAAGACTGACTCATTCTTGTTTGTGATGCTCGCCTGGTTTGTGATTTGGAACAAAAGAAAAGTATCCAGCTAGATTTTTCAAGCGCATGCCAAGCATGAAGGGTTGCCAGGCTTCAACCTTCCTCATGACATCATCTGAAAGGCTGTGTAATTCCCTGCAGCAAAATATCCACAGAGGTCGTGGCAGCTTGCTTCAGCAGCTGAAGTCCGTTTGCCGTCCTCTACACGCTTGCATTTGGAGGAGGGTTTATGATAATTGCCTAATGGAAAAGTTCACAAGCTATTCATAAATAAACAGTGAGGAGAGAGATTAAAACAAAGGTGTGACCCAGTGGCAAAATAAAAAGTTAGCATGATCTTACTGTAGATTGCAAACCCCAAAGTTGTTTCCTTTCTCTTTCTTCCAGAAGAACTTGTGAGCCCATGAAAAACTAACAAAAAATAAGCGGACCTCTTTCTCTCTCTGAATATCCCATAATCATAA
The DNA here is from genome assembly GCF_000708025.1 of Charadrius vociferus. NCBI lineage: Eukaryota > Metazoa > Chordata > Aves > Charadriiformes > Charadriidae > Charadrius > Charadrius vociferus. The sequence goes on from NW_009648440.1 coordinate 2,264,676, forward strand.
GTCATGTGTCAAAAATAGCATTTCAGTGCTGCACAAATCTACTAGATCCCTGTGTATTTAAAACTATTTATATATTTCACCACTGCTAACCTATTTCAGTTTGTTTGTGGAGCTAGCTTAGTTATTTTCAGCTTGTGGAACAACAGAGTTGTTAATTTAAATCCAATTCAAACCTTTGCCATACTGATAATGTATATACCTGGGAGAACACTGTTAAGCTTTCAGGTTTCAAACCAAATGTAATACTTGTCATGTTTTCCTGATAGAGAAAAGTTGAATCCGTATATTTCCTATCTTCTTAATTCTGTCTATTTTCTTTTGATTTGAAGAAAGATTGCAATAACAGGAACTAACATAAATTCTGTTGTCTTTGGATAAATTCAGTAAACCTCCATTTTCAGACACTTCAACTTTCAGATCTGCAGACTTCAAGCTTCGTAAAAAACCATGTTTTTATCAACTGAGCCTTGTATTTTCTCTATCTTAGCTTTGCAATGCTACATGATTTTAAGAAGTACTAGTCTTACTCTGAGGTTTTAAAAACAAGTCAGAACACTGATCTTGTGGAATCACTAGTGAAGAGCTAGAAGCTAAAGTTTGTGGGATTTTTACCCATGGAAATTTTGTTTTCAGGAATAATGAAAATTTTTTCTTTGTTTCAAAGTATTCAGTTAGTTCAAATCCATGCATACTTCCATCAACATTAGAAACTACTTGCAAGTTAAAAAAAAAAAGTAAAGAGCTTGGTTTTGTCTTTCAATTATGGTGTGTATAGTAGACTTAAAAGGTTGAGCCCTGCCATTTTGAAGGCCTTGATGAACATTATGAACAGAAATAGTTAGTTTAACTATGCCATTACACCACTTCTTTTATTTAATACACTTGTTTAAAATGAAAAAAAAAATCTGTTCGTGTAAACGTTGGGGTTTTTTTAAACCTTCTTCATATCGTAGAATCATAGAATGGTTAGAGTTGGAAGGGACTTTAAAGATCATTTAGTTCCTGCACCCCTGCCATGGGCAGGGACACCTTCCACTAGACCAGATTACTCAAAGCCCCATCCAGCCTGGCCCTGAACATTTCCAGGGGTGGGGCATCCACAGCTTCACTGGGCAACCAGTTCCAGTGTCTCACCACCCTCACAGTAAAGAATTTCTTCCTAATATCTAATCTAAATCTACTCTCTTTCAGTTTAAAACTGTTACCCCTCATCCTATCACTATAATCCCTCCCCATCTTTCCTGTAGGCCCCCTTTAGGTACTGGAAGGTCTCCCCGGAGCCTTCTCTTCTCCAGGCTGAACAGCCCCAACTCTCTCAGCCTGTCCTCATAGGAGAGGTGCTCCAGCCCTCAGATCATCTTTGTGGCCCTCCTCTGGACCTGCCCCAACAGGTCCGTGCCCTTCTTATGTTGGGGCCCCAGAACTGGATGCTGTAATCCAGGTGGGGTCTCCATCAATTTTAAGAAGGATTTATTTACTTAATGTGAACTATTTTAAAGTGATTTTTTCCTGCAGTTGTAAAGTTGTTGTGAGTTCTATATAAATAGGTTTTAACACAAATACCAAATAAAAGATAGTATTCACCTAATGAAACAGAGGTACAGCACTCACCATATTCTAACGTTATGTAAAAGTAAAAAATTAAGAAGATAAGTTATATTATATTAAACTAAAAAGCTGGCGGATTAAAGGCACAAAGATGTAATGTAGCCTTCTGATCAGTGACAAAACGTGAACTTTATGCAGCTTACTTTGAAGGATGTATTTAGCACATATTTTACAGCTTGAAAAACAACAGAAAAGGGGAAAGCTTTCTAAAGGGGTAAAAAAATGACAAACATAAACAAGATTAACTGATAACTTAAACCAAGTTAACCTCTTTGATGATTTAAATCGCAATTAAAACAAACCATTTAAATTCTCGGGAATTAAATAGAATCAATTAAAGCTTTGGGTTTGTACACACTTTTCACATTAATTGCAGTGAGACCCTGGCACATGCCTGCAATACCAATAGTAGTTAGTCACACCTGTTCTTACTTTGGAGCTCTCTCCTGGTAATCAAGGTTGACAGGTACCCCTGTCATAGAATTATAGAATAGTTTGGGTTGGAAGGGGCCTTTAAAGGTCAACTAGTCCAACCCCCCCTGCAATGAGCAGGGACATCTTCAACTAGATCAAGTTGCTCAGAGCCCCATCCAGCCTGACCTTGAATGTTTCCAGGGATGGCGCATCTACCACCTCTCTAGACGGCCTGTTCTAGTGTTTCACCACCCTCATGGTAAAATTTTTTTTCCTTATATCTAGTCTAAATCTACCCTCTTTCAGTTTAAAACTGTTACCCCTTGTTCTATTGCAACAGTGCCCGCTGAAAAGTTTGTCCCGATCTTTCCTGTAGGCCCCCTTTAAGTACTGGAAGGCCTCTATAAGGTCTTCCCAGAGCCTTCTCTTCTGCAGGCTGAACAATCCCAACTCTCTCAGCCTGTCCTCATAGAAGAGGTGTTCCATTCATCTGATCATTTTTGTAGCCCTCCTCTGGACCCACTCCAACAGGTCCATGTATTTTCTGTGCTGAGGACTTCAGAGCTGGATGCAGTACTCCAGGCGGCGTCTCACGAGAGCGGAGCAGAGGCGTAGAATCACCTCCCTCGACCTGCTGGCCACACTTCTTCTGTTGCAGCCCAAGATACGGTTTTCCTTCTGGGCTGTGAGTGTACAATGCCAACTCATGTCCAGCTTTTCATCCACCAGTACCCCCAAGTCCTTCTTTGCAGGGCTGCTTTCAATCCCTTCATCTGCCAGCTTGTATTGATACCAGGGGTTGCCCCAGCCCAGGTGCAAGACCTTGCACTTGGCCTTTTTGAACGTCCTGAGGTTCACACATGCCCACTTCTTGAGCTTGTCCAGGTCTCTCTGGATGGCATCGTGTCCCTCAGGTGTGTCTACTGCACCTCTCACCTTGATGTCATCTGCAAACTTGCTGAGAGTGCATTCGATCCCACTGTCTATGTCATTAATGAAGATATTGAACAGTACTGGTCCCAGTACGGACCCCTGAGGGACATCGCTTGCCACCAATCTCCATCCATTGAGCTATTCACTACTACCCTCTGGATGTGACCATCCAACCAATTTCTTATCCACTGAACAGTCCACCCATCAATTCAGAGAGAAGGATGTTGTGGGGAACCATGTCAAAGTATGTACAGAAGTCCAGATAGATGACATCTGTAGCTCTTCCCTTGCCCACTGATGTAGTTATTCCATCACAGAAGGGAGGACTTGCCCTTGGTGAAGCCATGCTGGCTGTCTCAAATTACCTCCCTGTCCTCCATGACTTTTCAAATAACATGGAGAATGGCTTGGCGACTACATCACATTGCTGTGAACTGTATGGTTTAGCTCTGGCCTACAGCTGGATTTTACCCATAATGTTTAAGGAATGTGCAACCCTAGAGGTTTGTAAACTGTGATATACATAAACATTAGCCAAGTTGCTGCTGGTAGTTTGTAAACCACTTTAGGGTGATAAGTAACACAAGGATGGGAGCAGCACTGCTACCACGGCTGCTGGTACCCACAGCTTATTCCTATGATCCTCGACAGCTGACAGTGACCAGCCTGCTGCCCTTATAGCAGATCAAGGTGGCAAAGTCATTTTCTTCCAGGGTCTGCAGAGACCGGTCTTATGAAGATGACTGGTTCAGAGCTGTCGGCTGGACCTCTCATGCTCCTTACAACAAGGAGGTCCTTGACCATCATATCTTCGTAACTGGAGGGCAGTAAGTATCACAGAAAACAACCAATAGGCTTTTGGTTTGACAATAACTCTCACCAACATTTACCCTTTCTCAAATATTTCTATCTCATAGGGAGCTGGCTGCGTCAAGGTAAGTTTGGAGATAAGAGCATGCCCAGATTTTCTCCCCCTCTTTCTCTTCTGTTTCAAACCAGCCACTGTGCTGCAGGTTGAATTTCTCTAGCAAGGACTGTGACCCACCGGTAATGAAGTTCACCATGTGGTAGCTCTGGGGGAGACAGAGGCAATTTCTTTGATGCTCTAAATGTGTAACCTGCAATGTGGTGATGACGAGTCATTTGGCATTTACTTTTTATTAGAAACCCACCAGTTCCAACTTTAAGCTCACCCTTTGTCTTGCTGGGATTGAAACCTGAACAAGTGAAATACAGTTCAGGTCTCACAAAAGCCTCCAGTCAAGGGGCAGGCTTGATAGCTGGTCGCACAATAGAAGAAATCTGTCTGGTTTTATTCCTGGTAAAAGTCACTTTTTGAGAAATTGGATCTATAAAACTGCAGGGCATAATACAATGATAATAAATGCATAGAAGCTTTCATATTTATTAATTGCACATCTTATAAGATAGAAACCAGCCAGAGTAGTTTTCTAAATTGGGATCAAGATTTTTTTAAAGCAGCAGCTCTTTTAGCTGCAGATTTTCATATAAAACCCACCAGTGAGGTTTCTGAGTATCAAGAGACTGCAAACTGCATTAGTATTGGAGACAGGTTAAACAAGACCATCACGTGAAGTGCACAGCTCCTAAAAATTACCTTGTTCATATGTCCCAAGATGGACATTAAAAACCAAAACAAAGCAAGAAGTGACGCTTTCTAAAGTCTTGTCCCAAACCAGTCAATAAAAAGTTACTTCCAGAGACCACTTTTTCAGAAATTACTTGCAAGCTTCCATTTAGTGATCCGAAACATGAAGGATAAGGGGCAAGAAACTGCTGTTACTCCTAACTTAGAAAGAAGAAACTCAGGCACTGAAAGTTTATGTACTTTCTTCAGAAGTCACAAAGGACTCGGGAATACTACTCCTATTTTTAGCCTCAAGATCCTCCATCCATTTTCCAGAAATGGGACATGTTACTGTAATGACTGTATTGTTTTCCTTAGAGTGGGGAGTGAGTCTCCTCCCATGCTATTTTCTTGATATTGTGTTTTTGATATTTGTTGTCAAATTGCTTCTTGCTGCTGTCAACGGGGCATTAAAAAAAACAAAATGTGTAAAGGAAAATCTTTGCCACATGGCAGGTATAAAAAGCAACAGTTATAAGGATTTGTGCAAGTATTAAAACAAACGTCCATCAATTAACGTGGTATGGGTGGTGTTTTTCTGTTAGTCTGCCCAGTAGTATTTCATTGTTTCCTAGAAAACTATAAAGGGATGCTTAAATATTTCCTTTTGCTTTTATCCCAGTAATTAGTCATGATTGACAGACACATGAGACACCCCCATGCATTTTCTTGCATTCCTTGAATGAGGTTCAATGCTAAAATAAAACATTTTCCTGCACTCTTCCTCTATATTTTTAAATGAATGTCATCCAAATGGCATTGCGCTTCAAACGTTGCAGTGAAATTCCTCACATGCTGATAGTGCAGTGTGGGAATCTCTAAAATTGTCCCCCGTAGGTTCGAATTCAGCCCCTGAAGGTTCACTTGAGTTTAATTTCACTAATCACACGGGGACAGTTATTTTTTGCTCTCACTCAGCTCCTCTTTCACATGCGAGCGCACACACACACACACACACACGCACTCTCACGCTGCATCCCTCCCGTTCTGTTGCACTTAAGTCCAGATTAGCTCTGACCATTCCCGCACGCGAGCGGAGAGCGACACAACACCACGGTGCCTAAGACCATAGGTGGGTCGTTTGCTTCAAGCCAATTTATTCACATTTGCGATGGTAAGATTGATTTTCATCCTGCATTTCTGAGTTTGTTTAACTGATTTCAGAAACTGCCACAGAGGTGGGGGCAGAGATCGTCTTCAAGGTTGCTGTCATCTGGAATTTTATGTCCTTCATTTTCTTTCACTCTGTATGCCTGTCACATCGGCTTAACTGTGAGTAGTGCGCTAGCCAGTACCTCTGGCATACTGTATATTAATAGAATATTGATATAGCCCAAATACTGTTGTGGGATTCATCATTTGGTAAATCCTCTGCCGTCTGCAGTTTTACAGAGCCGTTTAATTAGCAATTTTACAGCCTCCTATTCTCTCATTAAATTAATTAATAATTAAGTTCAAATATAGGCATCTTTAATGTCATAATTATATTTCAGTTTTATGGTCACCAGAGTTTAGCTCATTAGGCGAGGTAGTCATAAACCATAGCTCTATTTAGGGGCTGAGGCACTGATGCACAGGTAGTCTGCTTCTGCTTGGTATTTTTATCCTTCGCACTTTCTCCTCTTCTCCCCCCACCCCCCCTCGCCGCCCCCGCTCCCCTCCCTCTCATTGCTCTCTGCTACCGCTGGCAGTTTTTTCGGCGGCAGCTCTTTCTCATTCACATGTAAGGCTTAAAAAAAATCCCCAACACACATCCCTAACCCCCACCCCCACCCCTCCCCGTTACTCTCTCTGGAGCAGCACAGCGACACTGGCCTGTCGTGGGTCCTGCTTCCTCGCAAGCCTCAGGGACCACCACCTTCAGTGCTGGGCACCCAGCAGCGGCAAATTATCTGTAGCGTCGTACCGGTGACATCGTACTCCTGTTTGACTGCCTGATTTACCAAGGCACGGGACTTAGTAATGGCATTTCACACAGTGCGATACGTTGTGCGTTGTTTTATATGTAGTGGATTTATTTCAGTCATTATCACTGATTAAACCAGCTTAGTTGAAAAGGCAAAGCAAAACTTGGCTTTGAAATTGTTCTTATTTAATTTTGTTTGCGCTCACATAACCCAGGACAGCACTAATTATCTCTTTAGTGTAGCTCATATTTCTAATGTAATTCATATGTAAATTGTAATTTAATTCATATGGGAATGTTTGTGTTCCTTGCATATTCTCAGTAAAGAGCACAAACAGTGAATTAAAACTGTTTGGAAATGAAACAGTGAATTAAAACTGTTTGGAAATGAAAACTTTATGTTGCCTTTTTTGAACTGTCTTTGATTTGTTTTGGCTTGTTGTTTCTCTAATGAATCACAATTCAATTGGATGGCTTCGGCCAACATATTCAGTCTCCTCTCTCTGTATTTTTGCACCTTGCTTACTGGCCTGCTTTTCCTGAATTAAGAAGGGGGGGGGGGGGGGGGGAGCTTTCTGCATGCTCAGTACCTTTGAAAAAAAAAAAAAATCATCATACGATGACTGTTATTAATAACAAATAATTATAGGGCACATTGGTATGACTACAGAGCCTATGAGCATGGCATGGCACTATTTGTGCCACTTTGCTGCTCAAAGAGAACTGAAAGGCTGTAGGAGTGTTATTTCTGTTTCAGCGCATCTGATAATGTTAGGTTAAAATTTTAAGCCCAACCCTAATTTTCCATCTAATTACTTTTATGTTTTTATTGCCTTTTAAAACCATCATGCAACCCTACTGTCATCTCTAAAAACTGCTGCTGCCCACAGCAAAGTGGTCTTTTGACAGGACAAGTCAAAACTTCTTATTTCTATGAGTAAAGTGTAGAACAAAGCTGTTCCTGGAGTGCTGAATTTTCAGGACAGGTTTGCTGTGGTACACTCTAACACCAAAAGCAGAACTAAAAGTAACAGCAAATGGAAGAAGCTGGGTGTCACCAGGAGGGTGAGCTGGAAAGCATGCAACCTTATTTGTAGCAGGCACAGAAGTGCTATCAGCTAGCGCAGCGGACAGGACAAAGTGAAGGAAATGGGTAAAAAGATCAAATGAAAGAATAATTAAACCCAAAGAGCTGGCAAGTTACTGAATGATGGTGTAAGTTACAGTTTTCTTTGCTGAAACTGCCCTTCCCATTTCCTAGGCAAAATTGCACTCACAACGTTAGGGAGATCATAAATATCTGTTTCTAATCCTGAAGAAAAAGGTCTTTGCTCAGCCCACCCCAAATGAAGTGAGGCCTGTAAGGACTGAGGCCAATCCCAGAGCCATTGCTTTGCCTGAACGAACCATGACCTGACCTGCCAGTGGCCACACAGGAGTGTACGTGTGTTGTCACCCCCAGATTTGGTGCCACCTCGCCACGTGGGCACGGTGCAGGACACTTGCGACACGAGTCCTGGCCTCTTCCCATGTACGATCACTGCTCAGGCTGGTATGAAAAGCCCCCTGGGAAAATATTCTTAACTCCCTGCCATCCTCTCCATTGCTCCTGGGTATCGCTGTGGCCAGAAGAGTGGTAGGGTTTTGGGGACTCATATTTGTACAGTGGTCGCTGCTGCTCTGGTGCCACAAGGCTGAGTGCGGGGACCAGTATCCCTGCTCAGGGGTGGGAAAGGTTGCATGTGCCAAGAAAAGGGGCAAGAGGGGTCACAGCAGTGAATGGGCACGCCTGCCTCATAACGTCCCTCTGCCGACCTCCCCATCATGAGAAGCGCTCTCTGTTTTACGGTCATCTCTTCTTTCTCAGGTTTTGGGGACCCCCTGCACATCAGCGCATGGCTTAGGGGAGGCTGAGCAGAGGGTGGGCATCGTGGGCAAGAGGGACCGCTGGTCGGGTTTGGCTGTGATCACAGTGTCCCCCCCCCCAGGCAGGTACCCTGCAGGGAGGGATGCTGCCGCATGTAGGGCACGCGTTTGGAACACGCATGTGCACACACCCACACAGGCACAGACACACGCTCCCCGTGACGACACAAGAGCTGTCCGAGACTATTTTCAATAATTGATTTGCTGTTTAATTGAACATCATGACTGACTAACATAGCTCATTACTTTACTCATTAGTTAATTATCGAAGAAAGTAGGACAAGTCAATAAAATGGAAGGCTGTAAATTCCAATACTAATTAGCACCATTTCCTCAGAGACATATTTAAGGGCAGATTGGCTACCCGAATGTCCCCGGACCTTGTAGATGAAGGGAAAGGGTAGACTTACCGTAAATCTAGATTACCGGCAAGCAGGGCTCATCAGCAGTAAGTAGTCAAGTACACAGGTGCTGAGCTACTGTCAGGCACCCTGTTTGAACTGGAATATTGGAACACAAGCAGCAGAGAAATTCCTATTTCTAAAAGAAAAGGGGTGGGTGGGGGAGTGAGGGAGGGAGCGCTCACACACCAGAGAGGATCCATATTTAAAATAAATTATGCAAACTGAACTACTTCTGCAGAGCACATTCGCTTTCCTAAGCTCTCTCTTTTCCAGTCTCTCTCGCATGCACTCACTTCATCCTCTCTTTTTTTGGCAGTCCAAATCCTAGTCAAAACATTAGTATGTCCCTTCTCAAGTGAGCACATTTTTAATGTGTGGATTGTAATTTATATCTCTTATTTTGCACTTTTAAAAAAAGATAAACTATTCCAGTAGTGGAAATTATATTCTCCTGTTATTCCTATTATTTTTTTATTATCTCCAATTTAAAATAAGTCTGAAATACCATCAGAGGCAGAATTTGATGGATCCAGCAGAGCTTTAATTGAGCCAAAAAGTGAGTTAAAACAAATAAAAACAGTCTCGAAGATTGGGAGAAAAGGAGGCAAGGGGAGCATACATATGTATATGCATGTTTGTATTCATCGTATATATTTTTTTGTATACACGAGCTTATATATACTTAAACAAATAAGTATATGTATATAAAAAAATATATGCAGATACATACATTCACATACATACACACTGAAATATGCCTATATAGGGTTCTTGTTGCTCAGTAGGAGGAAATGAGCAAATTCCTTGAGTTCTGCAGTCTAAAAGCCCCCAGGTCCTACTGGCTGCCTTTTAAAAATCAACACAAGACTCAGACTATGAAAAGGTTCTGCTGATACACTGGTACACTGTTGAACAGTTTGTCTAAATTAATTACAAACAACATCCCATCACTAAGGGATCAGGACAGATATGATTTTAATCCCTTTTATTTGGAGGCACATCTTGTGGATCTTCCTCTCAACAAATACCCTCTTTTGAAAAACTAATTTCCAGTTAGGTGAATGAAAATGAAGATCAAAGCATTACCTGAGCTCAACTTAAGCAAAGAAATCACCCTAGGATTAGATCTCAGTCTGGAGCTTTAAATATTTAGCAATTCTAAAAATATATTAATGGATTAATGTAAAAAAAAGGCTAACAAATGTCTATTACTTACTATATTTTATGCCTGCTGTTCTGATTTTTAAGCCACAAGCTGTGATTTATTTTCAAAGTGTTTTAAAAAAGTACCTTGCCAAAGTGTTCTAAAGATCGCATGGATTTTTTTAATCAGCAGTTTTGAGAATCTGGCCTCTGGTGCTAATAAAGCAAGACTGAAATTTAGGGCAGAAGAGGGAAATGTGGTGGTTTTGCTTAATAGAAAGCTCCTGATAGAAATAATGCAGGGAAAATTATCTAATGATTTTAGTAAAACTTGAGGCAGAGGGGAAGTTATATTTTATTATTGACATTTGGGAGGGAATGGTTGTTTGGGATGTTCTCTTTGCATTAGTGAGGGGACGAAAAAAATACCCACCATGTAAAACTGACCTGGGACAGAAGTGAGAGAAAAAGATTTCCCCAATTAGAAGTTCACTCGTTGCAGACTATGGCACAAGCACCGCACACTTGGTAGCAGTTGGAAGTTACAAATGAAAACATTTGGAAAAGCAAGAGATGTGCTGTCTCTCTTGTTTCCAGAGATTGCCAAGCACTCTTTGATACTGAGATTTTTTTTTCTAATGGTTCTGGTTAGGTCACGCTGGATCCCTAGCTATGCTTGAACACCTTGGCCTTGGCTACAGCACCTGGGGAAGAGCTTTCAAACTGAACCACCAGTGTGCTCAGCCTGCAAGGGCTCAAAGTATGGCCTTGGTATGGAAGTAGGGAGAAGGCTGGGAGACCATGCAACCTCAAGCTTTGAGTCACACTTTAGAGCCACAAATGGCTCTAAAACATAAACTGAAGCTTAACATAAGCAATGCTTACATTTTATGCTGCATAATGTAATGTACATTTCATAATGTAAGGTAATTCTCATTTGCATTCTTGTCTGTATCTCTTATTAAACATTCCAAAATTGGAGGCAGAAGTGGATTACTGAGCGTGGTATCTAGAATACTCCACGCCAGCCGATGTAAAACATGCAGGCTGGAAGCGCTCTGGTGAATTTGCAGTGGTCCTCTTTTTGAGATGGGGCCCCCAGGCCCCTGCAGCCTTTAATCAGCTGTAACTGGAGTGAAGCTGTCAGCTCCTGCTTGTATTCTGTCAGCTTCAGTAACACTTAGAGCATCCCTGACAAACGCACAGTGCACATTTAACAGTCAATCCGTGAGCGAGCTTTTGATTGTTGGAAGAAACTTTCTAAGGTTCCACTTTCTACAAGGACAACTTGTAAATTAATAGGGAGGAAAATGGAGCAAACCAGCCTTCAACCACATGTTTTTGTTTTGTGGAGAAACCCAGCTGTTATTTTTTCTTTAGCAGGGTGATGGATTGGCTCAGTCCAAGGTGAAATCCCAGGCAGGGCATGACAGGGCAAGAGCTATCGTATGACGGTGACACCTCTCCTCCCTCTGTCAGCCAAATTGTGCTAGCCATATCGTTGAATTGCAGCAGCCTGCTATTATTAGGAGTATTGTCATATAAATTATTCACACTGAAATATTTGTTCAGCTCTAGCGTGTTCATAAGTTTGCCATTAAGAATTCAAATGTAAAGATCTTTTCCAGCTGCACAAAGTTCCCTAAATACCTTTCCCCTGCTCACCTCTCTCTGGCGTTTCTTCAACAACATACAGGTGTAAGCGTGATTGCCTGGGACAAGTGATTTTGAGTGAAGCTGTTTCTATGTTTTTCAAATATTAAATGCATTTCAGAATAATGCAACATCCCCATCCACACCCAAGAATTCTTTCTTATGTGCAAACTATTTGAAGACTTTTTCCTTATCCATTTCCTTCATGACGCATGGCGATTTTTTCTTTCTTTTTTTTTTTTTTAATGGGCTAAACCTATTATTTGCTAATTAAAGGTCCTTCCTCCTCCCCTTGGGATTTTAAAAATTCCAATATTATTTCTTCACAGAGCTCACGTCTACATTATCCCTGCTGTAAATGCAGCTGAATCTTATCTGTCGGTGACAAAAATAAGACCGTGGCATATCTGAGCAGACTGGAAGGGTACAAGGGGAGGAAGGGACAGACGCAGCTTCTTCGCAAGTCAAAGCAGCCCGTAGCGTTCAGTTTCCCCACAGTCCCCAGGGTAATGTCATTGCAAGAGGGAAATTATTGTAACGTTACAACACCGAGCTCCAATAACCACACAGATCCCTGGGGACTTTGCCGTTTGCCATCCCACAACACAGAAAATTCCCTGAATAGGCTCCTTCCCTAACCCCATTAAAAACAGTTTTCCCAAGGAGAGGACAGAAACTTCCTTGAGGTCGCTCTAAGAGTTAGAGTCCTTAGAAGAAAGTATTTTGAGCCCTTCTATGGCATTTCTGTAAAATGGGAATAAAAACACTTCTGGTTTCCTAAAGGTGCCACAGAAAGATTATGACAACCTCATCCAGACAGAAATTAGGAAATTAATTCTAAATTAATTAGAAATTAAATTAAGCATTGGAGTAATTAATATTTATGTGGCACCAATACGTAACTATTTATTACTACTGGTATTACTATTGTTGGTGTTACTTTTACTATTTTAACTGGGGTTTTTTTTAAATCACTGTAGCCCTTAGAAGCCCCTGCCACAGATGAGACCACTGTTGCACCAGCCAAAGAGAACAAATAAAGATCTGTTTTCCAAAGGGTGAAGGAGCAATGACTATACTTATAGACACAGTTCTGGTCCTACCAATACAAAGAGTTGCCTGCTGAAATCTGGAAGATTTAAAGGAAAAAGTATTAATTCAATATTGATTTCATTGGGATTTAGGTGCCTAACTTGCATTAAAATCCATCCCTGTATTAGGCAATCGCAGTTGTGACAAAGTGACAAAGAACATTTACTGGCAGACTCAGTAAACTGAAGCTCAAGCCACAGCTTTAAAAAAAACAGCAGTGACAAACTTTTGCAGACTTTAATGCGGGAACATTTCCAGTCATATTTAAAAAGAGAAAAAGTTTCACACAACGCCAGATCTACCCATCTTGCAGTGGTCCAAGGAACGAGCAGTGTGCCAAAGAGAGTCAAAGTGAAGCCACCTATCTCCATTACACATTAAGTAAAAGGCAAATAAATGAGGAAAGAAGTAAATATTTGTGCATATATTTGAAAACCCCTTCTTTCCTGCAGTTAACATTCATCAAATTCTCACTGCCTCTCCCAGTCAATTCTTGCCTTCAATTAACCAATAAGTCAATTTGTTCCTTCCCCATCAAAAAAATCCCTCTCTCAGCAAAAAATGCATCGCTACACTATCAGATCAATCCAACCTTCTTGCTGCTCAATCAATATACTCCTCCTCTGCATCTGCTAAACAACAAAGATGTCAGTAGAAAGAAACCTGCCTAGGAAGCTTCTCTCCTTTTATTTGGCATACTACATACGTATGGGTGGCTCGCCAGGCACATCCTGAGCACCCAAATATGGCAAACACTTGAATCAATGCTGTAGAGAATCAGATTTTAAAGCATCAGAAAGATCTGAACTGAGCTTTTCTTTCCAATAACATTGCAGTTGTTCGGATAAGCAGTGGAATTATATGTTAAACGAGAAGTGCATGCAAAATTTCACTGTATAGAAACAAACAGAAAACAGAGGATGCAATGACAGGTTGCAACATTTTTAGGCAGTATACAGATTACAAAAAACATTCTATTCCACTGAACTATTCTGATCTAGTTTGATAAAAGTAACAAGACTTGCCCCTACACAAAGCTCTAGATATCCTTAGATTGCAAATGGAGACAGCTATGCAGAAAGAAAAATACTGGATTTAAATAAAGAATGACTGTAAACCAGGAACTTTTCATTTGACTCCACCAGAAACCATTAATAAAGTTCTGTACATTCACGGTGTCTTTGCAAATCAAAAATATAATGAAATACAGCATTAAAAAAAGTACGAGGTTATCCAAGAGGTTCCACCTTCTATGCAAAAGACATACACAGATACAAACTCAGAGACCCCATCAGCATGGGCAGGCAGCCAGCCCTGGGTGAAATACAATTACCATATAACTAGCCGAAGTGGCAATGCTCATTCAGACAAGAAATGAAAAATCTGAGAAGTTTAGATTATATAAAATAATGCAATTAGCCAAATCTGTTAGGACACTGATAGCAGTATTCACAGTAAAGAAAGGGCAAGGAGCTGACTTCCACCAGAAACCTTAGGCAAACTGTAATAAGCACTCCATCTGGTGATTAAGAAATAAATTTTGTGATATTATATTTTGAGGGGTTTCTCCACCGTTTAGAATTGTAAAGACTGGAAATACAAACTGCTAAAAGCAATAGATCTCCACTTATTTTTTTAAAAAGGTTCTGCTGAGTGTCTTTCACTTTGGGTTTGTTTTTTTTTTTCTACTTCAATTGATTGCTCTCTGTAGCAATGAGGCTGGATATGAAGTACATTTTTCACTTCCAACTGTTTATCAAACCAGAAGTGAGAGCTACACCTTTTTCTCTGTGATCTTTTAAGATTTGTGAATATTTTCATGACTAGAACACTATTTGAATATCTATGAATAAAAATCCGTGGAATACTAATGAGTTTACCATTCTCATTTGCTAGCCTGTTTCTTAATCTGTTTTGCCATTAACTGATAATCTCAACATAGTACTCCAAATTAGTCTTGGGCAAAAAGTTTCAGCTGAGTATTTTATTTAGGGAAGAATGCAAATTTGGGCCAAGCCAAACTATTCATAAACTTGTGCTGAATTTTGTTAGTAGGTCACCTGAAACTAAAAAGAAAGAAATTCACAGAAATCAGACTGCCCCTTTCCCCTCGTTTCAAAACCATGTTTCCAGTTATTGTCTCAAACTGACTCTTATCTGTTCCAGTGAGAACCAGGTCTCACTTTAACCCACTTTAATACTTTCTGAGCAACTGCAACTTCAGGCACCAAAATCTCCCTAAAAACACCCAGGGAGCTGTAGCCTCCTTTGGGAGTCCAGCTGTTTTTTCAAGTGCCTTGCAGCTGGGCACATCACTTGCGTCAAAGAGCTCCCGGCGTAAGGGTTCCTCCCTGCAAGGATGCTGCATCCTAGTTTAGGTGCTGACAGTACCATTGCAACGCGGTGGGACATTGCACAGTACCTCCAATTTAACTCTCTGCAGGATAAAAGAGCCAGAGGTTGGGGTTGTAAAAGATGCTAAAAGACATAAAAACACTAGAAGCCTTTTCAACTGAAAAGCTAGAATAAGGTACAGCTTCTTTGAGACAAAAATGTCTTCAATTTTGTGACAGCTTAAGTCTATGTGTATAACATATACGTATATATTTTGCATTGTACATTTCATACTGTGAACATGTGTGCATGCATTGCCAATCTCTTCTGATACGGCTGCTTTTGAGACCATCCCACAGAAGCTGAGACTTTGGCAGTATCAACACTGCAGTTCAGCTCACCGCTGATTTTCTGGCCAGAGCAAACAGAGACTTTTAAAGACTGAAAACTCTGAAGCAGCTGACAGTATGATTTCTCTACCCTGACCTGCATTTATTTTGGATCGCAGCTGATTGTTTGTGCCTTAAGACTCCAGCATAGAGAAATAATCTCTCCCTACTCTGTTGACCTGCCCTGGGCTGGAAAAAAACACTTTTTTTTGCCAGTGTTGCCCCACGGCCATAAGAGCTGCATGGTGGGGAGGGAAGGGAGACCTATTCTGTCCACAAGATCATGGAGTGGAGAGAAGATCACAGGACACAGACTATAGCTACCACACTCTTTGATCATGACCCAATGGGTGTCCCTTAAAATGGGACGACAGAGAGAAAAAAAAGGAGTTCATACAAGAACTCTTTTTGGCCAAGCAATTTACTTCCACATTGTGAGGTAACAGGGAACAATACCCACACATGACTTGTCCAGAAAGACATTTTCATGCTGTTACCCTTGAAATCCTTATTTTTGTTAACCACAGGGTTTACAGCTTTGCTCCCCTTCCCCTCCACCCTTTCCCTTTCAGCTCCCGGCAGCGGGGAAGGGGTCTGGGCAGCCCGCTCCAGGCCCCGGCAAGGGGGTGGCAGAAGGCTGGCCTTATTTACCTTAGCCATTTCCCCGTGTAATCTAGGTAATCATGTGACTAATTGGCGACGCGGAGAAGCCCCCCACGCCGCGATTCACAATGCCAACCCATTCATATTTCATACAATAGGGTATTTAAGTCATCCCATGCCTTGCCAAGGCGATTGTGCTCCCTTTGTTCTGACATTTTGGGCAGGGGTCTCCAGCTCTACCACCTCTTTCAAAGCGGCATATGTCCTAGCTCTTGCCTGCTGCAGCTGGACAAGGGCTGTTGTTTTTGTTTTGTTCTTCGAAACCAATGAATCGATTACGGTGGTGTGAAATGTGGGTTAAAACAGTCCCCACATGTATGCATACATTAGCCATTTGCTACGTTACAACTTCACAGCAAGGTGACGGAGGCGGCAACAGTGTTCATGCTCTCCCATTCTGAATGGGCAATCTGTTGAGCACAAAAGGAAATACTAAATAAAGGACTGACTGCACGTATTGTTTCAAAAATGGCTCGCCATGTTATGTCAAAGTGAAATAAAAATGCCTCTACCCCAATGTATTGCAACCATAAAGAAAGCTTAAAACCTGGTCTGTAACAAAAAATTACAGGGAGCTAAAACCTGTTCACATGTATGGATATGGAATATTAAATTCAGACCACATTCCTGCGATAAATATTGCTATTGCATATTCACCTTCACTTGCTGCCCCTCCCACATTCAGGATGTACTGAACTCAACAGCCTTACAGAAGTGGTGGGATCTGACCTCATCTTTGGACAAATTGAAGGCAAAAAGGCCACAGTAAACATCTGCAGTTTAGGATTTACCCCTCATAGGGTACGTTGATCTGTGGATCGGAATTGGTGCAGACGTATAGCCTTCATCTGCTAGATTAGGCCATCAGCTCTATTCCAGCCGTAGCTGGCAATGACAAAAAGTCAATTTGCTCCAAATACTTTTTTGTAGCTTGTACAAAATGGGTTTTGTGGCTCCATTTCTCTCCCAAGGTATAAAGAAATGATACATCACAGAAACTCCCTCAAAATTAACGTTGCAAGCTGAGGTTAAGGTCTGGGAGCAGAAATACCTTTTTTTTTTTTTTAAATGATACATCACAGAAACTCCCTCAAAATTAACGTTGCAAGCTGAGGTTAAGGTCTGGAGCAGAAATACCTTTTTTTTATTTTTAAGAATAATCCTAAATGCATTATAGTGTAATTCAAGTAATTAAAAAGACATGTTTAATGGCAAGCTAGAAAATACCATTCGTTCCCAGTTCAAGTTCATGCTACTTCAGACATACTACTGGTACTGAAACACACCACTCATGACTTTTCCCTTAGAAGTGACTGAGCTGTGTTGTTTGAATTCAGTATTTGGAAGTTCACACCAGTGATACGTATTGTGATCAATTTTCATTTTTAGTCCTAAAATTGGAAAAAAAAACCCCACGTTTTCAGCCTCAGTCTTGAGAACCAATTTTATACAGAAAGCTAAGCTTTCTTTCTATGAAGATTTAATTAATTAGCACACGTGCAATACTTTAAAGACTTATAAAGAGTATTGTATAAAGTATGCAAAAGGAAAAATTTGTACAGCATGCTCACCTAGCTATTTGAGTGTCTAACTGTAAAGGTAGAAGCCAGGAAATTCAAAATCTTGAGGGGAGCAGAGGACATAACACAGACATTTAAAAATTCAATTCACATGATCAAACATGTTACAATATCCTGTTTTAAAATTCAACTTTTTAATGCCAGCATTTTGGAGCCCCTACTTTTTCTACTTCTCAGAATCACAGAACAACAAAACCAAATAAAGCTTCTCAAGACTAATCTTACAGGGCAGACTCTAGCACTCTTGTGTGTAGCAGCAAATTATCTATCTGTATATCTCCCACTGAAGTAAAGCAGATTTTGTTGAAGTCGCTATCAGTAAAATCTATACCACTTGAATATGATCCTAATACAGCTAAATTTGTAAATGGTTCCCTCCGCCAGCACCCAAACAGCAGGGACACAGCTACAGCAATATAAATGTGCTAATCCCAGCACGATGTATTCCCACATCTCCCTGTATCAAATCATTCTAAAGGGTTTTCAATATACAAGTTAATTAGCTACTATGAAGCAGCAGAGTAACATCTAATGAAGACCGGGGCTTAAAATACCAGAAGTGGCCTGTTGTACCCTTTCCCACCTCTTTAATATTGACATATTCTTTTGAAATGGGTTACAGATATAGCGCAAGTGCAATTTAACAAGAGATAGAAGGCATTTGATGAACAGGATTGTTTTGGTTACACGGTAAACACATTGCACATTTTTAAACATGCATGATCAACAACATCTACAAGAATAGCATTGCTGTAGTAGCACTTCAAAATGCTACTGCCATACAGTATTTATCTATAAATATATATATACACACACACTTGTCACGCTAAGCAAGAAGGTGACACCATTTTGTTATATTCTAATTACATACCCAATTTCTCATTTTTTAAAACAAGCAGTGCATGGGAAAGTAGTTATGTAAGTTCTACTAAAAAAAAATAAATCTCCCAAAGACTAATTGCACAATGTTAAATGACACAAGCAATCAATGTCTGCAAAATAAAACTTGCAAAGAAAAGATAAAAACAATGTAGTATACTTAATCACCTAAGAAATACCTGCTACATTCAGGAAACACAGAGCTGCTACAGTTGCATGTTTCTGATTTGACTAAGAAACAAAAAGCCCTAATTAATTAAATTAAGGTCGTGATCCTGACTGGATGTGGAAGTCAAGAGACTTTACCCATGTGAACCTCATTGCTGGAGTGGGACTGAACACTCCCTTTTGCTGTCTATCAAGGATGAAGCTGGTCTTGTAATCCCACCACTTCATTAGCACCTTTCCAGCACGTTATCTTTCCCCTAATCCTCCTGTCACTTTAGGGATTCAGGGTCATTAGAGCACTTGAAGGGTCGATGTTATTGTCGTGGAGGTGTGAATTGATCACTAAGATGACAACTGGTGACAAGTGTACTTTATTAGTCTGCTACTTTGCCTCTTAATTGCTACTGATTAGCTTGTCTGTTAGAAAGGAAATTTGGACTCCTTCTGCCATTGCCAAAGATTATCACTGCTTTCTAATAAATAGGACCATCTAACAACTTCCCTCCTGCCCCCTGCAATGAGCCTGTTTAGGCCAACTCAATGGAACTATTTATGTGAGTCAAATCAACAAGGTAGGGCCCTCCAGCCCTCCCATTGCATTTTGTTTAGCTTTTGATTGATAGGAGAATTTCTCTGTTAAAAAATCAAATGTTTCTGATTGTTTCTTTTCTTTCCCGAAGGCATGAATTGGATCATCTTTTTTTGCAAAAAAAAAACCCCTTTTAAACATGGCTGTGCTTACTATTTGAATAGATTTCCCAGAGGATGTGATGGCTCTCCAAATATCCCATTGCATTTAAAGTACACATTAAGACAAACCAACAAAAAAAAAAAATTAAACTTGTGCATCTTGCCAGAGTTCACATGCTTCAAGTCTTAATTGCTGTTGACCACAAGAATTGAATGTTAAGTCTTACGAGCCATATCTGCCAGCAGCAAAGAAGTACACTTAGTATTTAGTTTTACAGACCTCCCTGTTTAAGGTAGGGGGGAAGAAAAAAACTTTTCAAACTAGATAACTAGGATACTAGAAAATTCTTAGCGCAGCATAAAAGTACTATCATACGTGCTTGACAGTCACAATCTTTGCATTGCTGGTGTTTTTATTTCATACCAGGTTAAACATACCTATAAGGGATCATGCTTAGCAGCAAGGTAATATGAATACAGATCTCTGTAAGCTAACTGTTCACTTTTATCAACACTGATTCAAAAATAGCAAAGACAACAAAAAGAAAACAACTCCCAGATCCCTTGTTCCTGCTCCAAAACACACATAAAATTCAATCTCTGGATTATATTCCCTTCCAAAACCAGGTGCTAAACCTAAATAAGCAAAAATGAAGAACTTTAACAAATGCCTAAACTTGAATTGTGCAGTGGGGACATTATAATATGATTCTAGCTGCTGAAGATGAATATTTGACCTTCCTGGAGTCATCTGAAGTGTTCGGAGTTATTTTACAGGATCAGTATTTCACATCCTAATTTTCAAGGATGACACATTTCCCATGAAGAAAAGTTGCTGCATAAAATTCAGTGCTTGGCTCTTTGAATTTAGTTGTGGTCAAAATAAAACTTCAAACAGCTTGCACAATAATCTGATCCCTCCCTTCCTCTTAACCATGCCTACATAGAATTTTTGCACAGGTATTTTGTTTGCTTATTAAAAAAACCTTGGAGATGATGGGAACCTTTAATTATTTTTTTTTTTATTTGATTTCACTAGAGAAAATTAGTAAATACCTATGCTATTAGTTGCCCAAGAGTATGACTGCTTTTTATAGATAGTTGTACGTGCATAGTCCTGTTCAAGAAAACCAAAGGTTCTTTCACTTTACCCCCACAGGTTAATACAAAGCACATCTGCTCCTACCTAGAGTGTTGTTTGGTCTTCTGGTTCCATTGTCTTCTGCAAAAAGAGATCCTGCTCGGTATTTGGATGGAAGTCTCTGCAGACCCTATTTTAAACTGTAGCTACTTTAACTTCACTAGTTTTGGTTTTGAAATATTTTAATTTAAGTAAGGCCCATGTGTGGTCAATATAATTTCAGTCTGCGTGACTGACCTCAGTTTTGATTAACCAGAACCTAAACAGCTTGGCTTACCTGAGACAAATTGACCCATGTGGAAATAATACCCACATTGACTACAAGACATATTGAGTTGATGGGTAAAGACAGAGCTGCTATCCCAAGTACTCGTTACCACCAGCAGTTGCAGCTGGAGGTAGGGAGATGCATGCAATACCTCTGTGAGCCCAGACTGAGCAGTGCCGAACCAACTGGGAGACAGGCAAGCACTGTTGAGGCCACTTCTGACACAAATGTCTATGCTTGGTTTATGCAGTCTGCTCTAACAAATGTATCCTTAGGAAATAATGATATCTGGCAGTGTTTCTGGAGTCAGTCATGACTAGACATTCATGTTAGAAGATGAGTACGAACTGGTGCAATGAAATGTGGTTGGAGATGTTTCCTTACCATTGCCACTCTGACGATTCAAAATATAGTTCCCACAGAATGTAATTGTCTTCCTGCAACAGAAAACTACTGAGCAGCCCTTCCTGGAAGGAGACTGGCTGACTAACCATAATTGACTCACTGTGATTTAGGTAAAACATAAGGTCAGGTAGACTTTTGGTTTTTTAAAAAAAAAAAAAAAAAGAAGTACAGATGATGCCAAACATGCAGGCTTCAAAGAAGTTGACCAGGTTGGATGGGGCTTTGAGCAACCTGGTCTAGTGGAACGTGTGCCTGCCCACAGCAGGGGTTTGGAACTAGATGGTCTTTAAGGTCCCTTCCAACTCTAACCACTCTATGATCTTGCAAAAAATATTTCTGAGTAGGCCCAAAAATTCATAGGAACAGCTTTCAGAAAATTCCTATCAAAGAAGGTAGCGCTTATGTGAGATGGGAAACAGCAGCTCAGAAGAAAGGACACTGAACATCTTGGGGAGGGGGATCTTAGTGTGCTGCAGTGGCTAACTGCACTAATTCGATGGCACATACAGGACAAAACCCTGGACAAGCAAATAGGTCATATTACCTTTACATCTGGTAATGAGAAAACTGCTACTGAAATATACTTTGACTTCCATACTTAAAGGATGGGACAGATCCTTTGAAAATTTTAAGAGAAGAATCACAACATTAAAGGACTAAAAAATATGACAAAAACATGGGAGAAGACTGTAAATTTTTCCTGGAGGAACAGATCTAGTATCAAAAGGGAAACTAGGGCCTCCTGGCTAAAATCTGGGAATAGTCATGCTTTGAGCTGAAGGTGGGTATATATTTTTCAGCACAGGGAGGGTACATATTCCTTTGCAGTGACTGAACAGACACTGTTCAATAACAGATCCATCCTCACAAGGCAGAGCTGAACAGTTTTCTCAGAGACTTGCTCTTTTCAAGTAAAGCATCACCATTTGATAAGGCACCAGAGTCAGCTCCAGGGTCCCTGTGGCAGAGGCCATATCTGATGACAGCAGTGATTAGTTCTAGACTTAGCATCTCTATAGGAAGTATCCCTGACCCTACTGATTTTCTCCCACTGCCAGAATAATTCCAGGGTTTCTTCCCTCTCATAGCCTTTGCTTCCCAGCCTGTTGCTCTGGTGTATCACACCCAGGCACAATGCAGCTACTACTCTCACAAACAGCCCTAGTAAATGAACCTAAAGATGCCACAGCACATGATCACAAAGAAATTAAGGTCACCTTTTCCTAAAAAATATGCTGATACTATGCACTGGTGTTAGCAGGACTTCCAGTTCAAGAGATAGCTGTTTGGACAGGCAAGGCTCATGAAGTCCTGGTCAGATTGATAGCTTAGCTCAGAACTCTGGCATTTGGATTAAAGCAGTATAGAAATGAATCTTATATTTGACATTTAAAACACTTTCAAAGGGAACCTTTTCCACAGCCTGTAGTTTCTTAAATCATAGCAGAAAGAACTGCCATGGCAGAACGGTGTGAGAAATTACTCTCCAACTGCTTCTCTGTTTTCCCACATTATGACTGAAGACATTAGTCCCTGAATCATTTTACATCCTGGCATTATGTGCAACAACACTGCGTAATAAACAGACGATGCAACAGAAAGAAAATTTGAAAATTCATTTCTCCTTTCTTTTGGACAACATCTAGAATATAAATGTGGTTTGTTGCAGCTCCAGCTGAAAGAAAAGAAAGGGCTGCTTTCGGAGGCCTTGCATGACTAAAAAATTTGGATTTATACAGTCTGACTCCTATTTCTTGCGCGACCTCAGCAAAATCACTTATTGTAACATTTTCAGAAATCTTTCCTCAGGCTTTCATTCTACTTCTCATCTCCCGAGTATCTGACTGTTTTGCATGTACAACCAATCGCAAAAGTAAATGTCTCAAGGGACTTTATGGAATCTCTGTGTCTTGAACCTTTCAGGGCTTCAGAGCTGTTTGATGTAACATATATATGGCATGATTTGTTAGCTTGTTCCACAAAACTTTGGGTTTTATAGAAAGTCTTTGTGGACTGCCAGAGTTTTGCAAGCCCAGATTGGGACAGCCAAGTCATCTAGACGAAATCAGCGAGAGATACAGTAGTTCTGAAATATCAGATCTTTTTCAAAATTTATTTCTTCCCATGCACATGACATGATGCATTTAACAACTGGAGGACACAAACCAGAGAAGTGGGTGTTTCATCTCTCACTTGTTTCTCAGCTCTCAAAGCAGGGGCTTTTAGCTATTCCAGAATGGTTGAGGCAGAGGAAGTAAGGAGACAACCACTGAACTAGTTGCAGACTTTCACACTTGGAGGAAGTGAAGTAATATGCTTTATACACATGCTTTACATATAAAGTGCTTTGTATTTTTGCCAGCAACTTGCACTGATTTATGAGAAACGTCCTCTCAAACCCAAATATTCAGGTTAAATTAGTAACTGCAATCTCACCCTGCTGCAGTGTTAAATAAATAGTACATACTTTAGGACTGAAAGAATCAATCCAGCAAGGAAGGACTACATCAGACTATAAATACATAGAGACCAAAGCTCTGCTAATCTGTTAAATAGCTATTGTAGGAGATTCAGATACGTGGCGTACTTTCTCTTTATCTTCACCAATCTCTCTCCTGGTCGAGTTCTGACTGGGATGGGCTATCAACCTTCACAATCATCAGAAATCACATTCTGGTGAGTGAATATTCAGGCAAGTCTGGCAGGGTATGGGAAGTTGAAGTGCTCTAACAGGGCATGGAAAAGCATCAGATTCTCTATTGGTGTTCATCTCATCAGCCTTAGATATTCTCTAAGTTTTATCTCAGGACAATTTCAGTGATGCCATCTTACGGTTCTCACTGAATTTTTCCATGTGTGCTCTTTGTTTTACTGTGCCCATAGGATATGTCATTTTTCATTGCCATGGCTTGAACTTTCATTTCGACTTACCTCCTTTCAGTTGCATGCAATTGAAGTTTTCACTGGCTAACATTTCTCCTCCTCTTCTTTCTTTTTTTAAGAATATATGTAAGCATGTCATCACTTAAATGCTCTACATAGCTCTTAATAGATGATCCATTAAGTCAAAACTATGCCAAGGTGAAAATATCCCTTGCTTTACATGACAGGTCATAAAAACAGCTTAGCTTTTCCTAAAATTCTGGACAGAAGGTTTGCTCATAAAAATTGAAAACAGTAATAAACTTCTGATGGACCTATTCACTAGTTCCTTTGAACAGATCTAACCACCAGCAGCAGGACAGCGAAAAATCCTGTCTGCTGCTCTTACCAGCAAAATCTACACAGGCACAATAGCCAGAAAAGAAAGGAAAGTGCATGCATTTGTTCCAGTACTTAAACCAAAACGAAGTGGGGTGAAAGTCTTCTGTACGGGTGAACATAATATTGCATCCCTGTTAGTGAAATACTGACGAGTAACTGTTAGTGACTGTGCTTGCACTGACTGTTTTCTACACTAGCAAAATCCAGTTGTACCAAGATTAGCCAATAAAAGTAATAAAAGCAGATAAGTAAACTGTGATGCAGATATGAAATACATAAAAGTAAGCTAAACTATCAGGGAAAAAGAAAAGAAAAGAAAAGGCAACACCTAGAAAACAACAGAAACCCACAGAACCAAGATCTGAATAGGATCAGGAGAATTAGCTATGGCATACACTTCAGATTCCTTCAAAACATAATGAAGGATATCATTGTTTGTTAAAAAAAAAAAAAAGGGGGGGGTGGCACCACTTGGCTCCAATAGCTTTCTTAACTGCTACTTTCTAATATTTTGGAAACAAAGAAACTGCAGTATACTATTTGAGCTGAATGGGAACACAAACTTTCTAACACCTCAGTAATACTTGAAAGAGAGCATTACTCTAATATCTGTAAATCAGGGCACTTCAAATTAACCCCATGTTCATTAAAAAGCTTGCTGATTTTATGTTTTTGTTATCATTCTGATACAAGTCTGAGAACAAAAGTGCTTAACAATTCCAGTCAAATAGGATAAGGGCATTAATTCTTGTTTGGATGCAGGAGCAACATAAATCATCTGTTCCAAGCTAACAATTTAAAGAGTGCACAACACATTATGTTAAATAAAGTATTAACACTGAGTTAAGAACACCCATTAAGGGACTTTGAGAGTTCTGGCTCACATTACCTTACACCAGTTTTGAAATAACCTTATTCCAGCTTTTTAATCCCATAATTATTCCACAACAGTATTGTCAGAAAACTACTGCTTCTAACAATTTATAGCTGTAAGACATAATGTGAGCGACTTCAGTTAAATTCTTGTACTTAATCATATTATCAGCCTCGCCCACATGTGACTTATCTTTCAAGTTTTAAGACATATAACTTTGTAATTGCAAAATGATTAAATAAAGTGCACTTGATAATCTAAATTTCTGTGTTTTTTAAAACAAGCTACGGAAATACTGAAGAATAAAAATCAACTTTTACGTGTGCATGCATGTATATGCATATACATGTACATGCACACTTATATTTAATACATTCTTGTGATTGGCCTTCTCTCAGCCACTTAGCAGAATGATTTCTTCCCAGTCACTTTCAAAGTTTATAGGTTAACTATCTGAGGCTGTTCTTTCTGAACCCCTGTTTTCTCTCCAAGCTGTTTTCCCTCGATTTCAATGGATGTCTTGGATCCACTGCTGCGCAGATACCCATATTAGACATTGCCACAGACTTGATTTACACCCTGCAACGCTAAAAGGAGAGTGCAAGAATGCCTTAGCCACAAGGCTGACCTGGTAGCAAAAGGGAACGGTGGGCGGCGCATTCATGAACTCAGGCATTGGCTTGTATATCTGCTCAAACAGGCCATACCCATCAGTTGTTTGGAGGAGAAGAGAAACTGTTACCCAGTTACCTGCTTCCAAGACATTCTTAACAGTCTCCTTTAACAGAGTTATGTCTTCCTCAGTGACACCTGTGATTTCTTCGCCTCAAATGGGTGGGGTTGTGTGGGTGTATGGAGTATCTCGAGTGGGTATAGAAACTATATATATTTATATAAATACTTATCTAGAGAGAAAGAGCTCTTCAATGTTAGGAATTATTGACACTTAGCTAGAAATTAGAGAAAACTTAGGAATTTTTTTAATGGCCAAAAGTTCAGATGGTCTGAGGTCAGTGCTATGAAACAAACCTAACCAAAATATCTCTGTGTTACTGTAGTTGTCAGAGAGAGTGACTAATGACCTAGAAAAAGCAGGTTTCTCACTGTGCCTAGTTTGTTGGCCCTTCACTACAAGAAAGACAGGGGCAAACTGGAGACAGTTTTCCTGAAGACTATTTGGATGGGCTGAGGACTGGAGCGATACGTGGGAGCTGGACTGGATGACCTCTTCATGTCCCTTCCAGACTCAATTATTCTATGACTCTGTTAGTCTTTCTGGTACTCTCTTCGGTATAAATCATTTGGAATCCAACCAGAATAATATAAAGTGAAAAGAGGTCCCAAGGATGATCCTTGGCCTGTTCAATTTGTACACCCTCCTTGGCCAGATTTTCTGTCTGACATACCTCTATAAACCTTTAAGCTAACTAAGAATCTAGCACCCAACTCCATGGGATTGGAGTACATTTGTCACATAAATTGTTTGGGACAATTAGCTGAATAAATAGACATAGCATATCTTTAAGTGCCATAAAAGTGACATGACTGCAGGTAAATCATATGAATAATTACAACCAGGAGTCAGGTTTTCCAATCACTCTCCGTACATACTTTGAATTGCAGGGCCTTCTGGCAACTAATTTTCCACTTTTTGTAGAGAAATTAAAGAACAGATTTTCAGTGATGGCCGAGCTGCAAGGTGCCAGTGAATGAACAGTGACAATACTAAAACATGACACTTTAAGAAACACTGAATTTTGCTTGATCTTTGTTACGTCTCACAAATATTAATGTGAGTGCAGTGTCAAGAGACTGAATTTTTATGTCTGGAGCTGAGATTAATTAATTCATGAAATGAAAATAATTTTGAGAAACAAATAAGTCTTACTTCATGCAGAAGTGAAAGCGGTTTATAAAACCTTACCCAATCAGAGAAAATAAGAAAACTGCATGATTTAGATAACCACTCTGATTGTATGAAGTATTTAATTCTCAAAGGAACATTCCAAGAAGACAATCCGTGGGAAAATCAAATATGAATACTGTTTACATAACACATAATTGAATTTTTTTTTCATTTGACACTTTTGAATAAAATTCCATTTTGGAAAAAAAAAAGCCCAATTCTATTGAAACGGTTCATCGTCAATTTAAAATAAAAGCTAAGACAGTCATGAAAAATAGCAGAACAAACACAAAGTAAAATTTTCCCCTATTTTAGCAAATAGCTCTGTCAGTTTTTGAGCTGTGAAGATTCTGCAAACCTCTGGATATATTTTTAAATACATATAAAGGAATTGTTTTCACAGAAATTTTTCAACACCTGACTTCCCAGCCAGCTCAGAGTGTTTAACTGTCCAAAAAGTAATAAAGTTTCCACAGAAAGGACTAATTATTACTGATAAAAGAAGACTACATTTTCTGTAAATAATAAGTTTCTTTTAAAGATAGATTAGCCACCTCAGGAATTTAACAAAGAGAATATCTCTTACATTGTGCAATAATTTAATTTGAGAGTTTGGATATCTGATCTTAACATTTTCTTCTTTATATACATATATGTGTGTGTGTCCACATCCCTCACTCACTGTCTTTATTTATAATATATATGTAAAAACGTGATGAATAAACATGAGACAAACTCTAATGGATAAGAAAATGTCGTATGACAATTTTTGCTTACCTTTTCTTTCTCCCCTTTTGGCTTGTTTTATTTCTGATTAACACAATTATTTCCCAATTCACTTTAATTATTCTTGACTTCGTGTTTTCTAACAATTTGAGTAAGACCTGAACTCTATAATAAGCCATGGCTGTATTGGCATAGGCCAAGATGTTCTCTCATAAAGGGTATTGTAAAAGAGAAGGTTTGGCCTTGGGGCAGGTGAGGGCAGGGTTTTTTGCACCTTCCCTGTTTCAGCTGAAAATTACTGTCGAAAAATGTAGCTGAACCTATACTTTGAAGTCTCCATGGGAGAACTTGCATACTTATATTTCAGAACTGAGTCCCAGCTTGGCTAGGAAATCCAGAAAAGTGCCCCACCACTGCTGGTTTTCAGTCCCTCTGAATAGGATTTTCCTCTAGATGTGTTCACAGTTCCAGGTGTGAGCAAATCCGTTAGGAAATGCCAGGGGACGTAGAGGACAAAAAAAAGTTTTTGCATTTGTTTGGTCACTGTTACTTGTGGTAACTGGGCAGTAAACTAACGTTACCGATTCATAAATCTTTCAGGCACTCAGTTTATATAAACATGCAAAGTCTGAAGGGTTACCCAAAGACTGTCAGCCTGGAACTCTGGTGAGGATTCACTTGCTGGGTCACTAGCTCAAGCTTACAACCACATTGGTGTCAGGCCCTCAGCTTCTGGAGGAGATCAGAGTTAGTTGCCAACAACAGGCGGCAAGAGATAACTAGATGTTTTCCAGCCTCAGGAAAAATCTAGTTCAGATGGGTACACCCTGAAATTTAGACCACAGTTCAGATCTGTTCTTATTTTGTCTGGTCTCTGCCTGCGTGAGACACATGAATTCAGATTCTTACTCATATTTGCCAAAACAATGCTAATATCAGGTCATCGAACATGAACAATTTAAAATAAACATCTCTGAATCTTGGCCTAAACTGGAAAAAAAATGTAAAAACCAGCAAGGCCATCAATAAAGCAGGTGGCTGCAGTTACTCAGGCAGCATAATATCACTGATACTTACTGTACTTAGCAAGAAGGTTATGGAGCTCTTCAGGCTTCCAGAATTTATTCATTAGACCCACCCGTTGTCTTTATTTTCATACACCAAACACTATCTCTTGGAGACAGGGACCTTCTTTCCTTAGACAGACATTCAGTTCCCAGCACAGTGGGGTTCTACTTCTCAGCTGAATCGTACGTGTTAGTTTGAGACCAAAACACTCATATGCAATGGACCCATAAGGAGGTAAAGGAAGATGGGTGTCTCAGCCTCTTCCAGTCTGGTTTTCTGCTGTGTAGCAAGAGAGCACCAACAGATTTAACTACAATACAGAGATAACGACGCTGCAATTAAGTTCCTTTTAACTTCATGGGGTTGAGAATACAGTTTAAAAAAATAGGGCAGGGGAGTGGGGAAGAAAGTAACAACCATTTTTGCCAAGTTTTGTATTTTCCAAACATCTGCAGTTCTGCCCATCAACAGATATATCTGTGCTAGTTTCCTTTTGTGACAAATAATGTCACGCAATGTGCTTGCTTTGGGTCGGATGCTAACACAAAAAGAGAAGGGGCTGGGGCCTTTGTAAGATTGCGTTCACTTGAAAAGGTATTTATTCAGTATATTAAATCAGTTTTCCACTGGGGATGGTTTTGTTCTCAGCATTCCTCTCACTGAACCGATTTGGAATCAATGCCTGATCTTGTGCTTCTCTTGCAGCTTGCCTTCAGAGTCTTCTCTTCAAGGAAATTATGCATGGAAATTCCTTTTTACGAGCTTTTACTGAAACCACAAGTCTGTATCTGAAATATATACTACTGCAAAATTTTGCCCAAAGCTTTGTCTTGGCTATATAAAGAAATTATAGGTGTGGACCAATTTTTGAATTAGCATGAAAACTGCTTTTATGTGCATATGAGAAAGGCCTTTGAAACATCTTGCCAAAGGCTTTTTTGTCTTCTGGTTGTTATAAGAAAACATGGTTGCCCAAAAGAAAAAACCTGATCATGGTTCCACCTTAATCAGATTCACAATCGTGTCCTAATGCAATTTGTCCTAATCCATTTCTAAGGAAGACAACCATTTATGATTTGGAAAGACATGTGGGAATAAATGTGGCTATATGGAAATCCCCTGAGTCCTTTATGTACTATATTTTACCAGTTCATAAAAAAAACTAATTACATTTTAGAGAAGAAGGCATTATAGATGCGATGTATATTCTAATACAAAACCCTCTACCCGGGTGTCCTACAATCAAACTGTGCTCAGTTTGCAATATCACAGTGCATTTTATATCTCTGTGGCTGGTTTTAGAATAATGATGCCATGCTTAACACATTTGAATACTGATCATACATTTCAGCACATGGCTGAATATGTTGCTATGCTTGTTTTGTTTGGTAAAAGAATGCCTTCTGCTTAGTATGGAAGCAAATTGCCCTTGCAGCAAAATAGATAATTACTTGGTGCCCACAGAATAAATTAATTAATACTTGCGCAAGCATCTGTATATTCATCCATACACAAAACCCTATATAGTTACACTATTAAAATGATGTGCTCCAGAGAATGAAGGGACAGTTCAGTGTGTTCAGGAATCTGCTTAGACACATCTACCCCACCCCATGCACAGGCACGTCGGGAAGTGAAGGGTGGGATGGGAAAAGGTACAAGAGAACCCTTAAGAAAAGACTTTGCTTTAAACATATGAGTTGTCCCATTGGAATTGTGTGAATAAAGTTTACCACAAGTGTTCTGAGGACTGGGGTCCTAAAATAATACAGCGGAGTTCCAAATGTAAAACGGTCGAGGTTTATTTGCACTGAAATTCTTTCATGTGCTATTTCCCTCCATACACACACATTAAAATATTATAAATGTTATTGTTAGGAAAAATTTTGCTATAAACATTACTGACTATAATGAATGGTATAAAATTGGGGCAGGTCAGCAGTGTAAATAATCAGATTCTTTCTATTTACCCTTTTGTAATAATTTGGAGATCACGTAACTCATGAAATCATAATTATCCAACATTTGTTTTTTACTTGAAAAGTTTGGGAGGGAATGTTTTTCTTTTGCACGCTCACATCTGTGGATGATCGTTTATTTTTTAGCTGGTGAAACCTGAGGTCCTAATTTCGTCAACTGGAAAAGTTGCTGTTGATGAAGAAACAATGGTTTTCCATGTACCTTGTAAAGGAATTTTTTTGTTTGTTTGCCTGATGAAAAATAGAGCTCTGCAGAAGTCAAAGATTTGTTTTACACAGGATTGCAAGACAGAAAAATTTGGCCTTGTTCCAAAGCGGAGAGAAATCCAAAATAGTGGAGTTGCCTCTGAAGCAAAATTCCACTACTTGTTCAAAACACATTGATCTTCTTTTGTGCAGCTATAATATTAAATAAGACAAATGGGAAGAAAGTAAAGTGAAAGGCTGTTGAAAATTAAAAATCTCTTTGAATCCCAAAATATGAAAGCAATATGAAATTATTTTTAAGATTTTCTGAATAAAAGCGATATTGCAAAGCATTTCATTTTTTTAAAAATCTGCATCTTTCAAAGAAAAGTTTCCTCAAAGTATCTTAAGCCATCTTAAAAAATCAATATAAAATTAAGTGCTTCTTCAAAAGAAAGTTAGAATGTTAGGGTTTTTTTCTTTTAATGATTTACTTTTAAACACAGAGAAGTGCAATATCCCTGCTTGTTGTTCTAATGATTCTGTACGTAGTGTGCCATATGACTAAAAAGAATTTATTTACCCCTTGAAAACTTATAGTCAGAATGAATTTCGGCATTCAGAAAACTTCCTGCCTTGACAGCAGCACCGACAAAGATTCAGAACAAACTTCAGGGAGGGGAAGGCACATTATAAGAAGAACTTCAATGGTAGCTTCTAACAGCAAGGACCAAGATTATATGCTTCCTGATGTCAGAACCTGAAGTAATTCATAACAACTGAGGGAAGTTTACTTTCCAAGAAAATATAGTTTTCAACACTTATACAGTTGAGTAGAAAGTGAGACACAATACAATTTTGTTTCAGTGCACTGTATGAGTACATCTCCAAACTGAATTCCTAATTAATATATGAACAAAGCATTGCAGCAACTAAGAGAAGAAACCATTTCACGTCAATTTACTATATGTGTACACACATATACAAAACGGAATTGTTCTCCTTTGATTTTTTGTTGTTTTTGTTTTGGTTTGTTGGGTTTGGGTTTGTTGTTGTTGGGTTTTTTTTGCTATATTTGATCCTGCTTTTATTTGAAAAATCATTTCTCCTCATGTACTTGGTTTCAATGCTTGGCATGTGTTTCCTATGCATATATGACATAACATATAGGCCTGGACACCATCATTGGTCTAGACATTACCACCAGCCAAACTTTGCAGTCATATGACAAAAAGAAACTTTTCAACGTTAAAGAATATTGCAACTAATATAGAACTGATGTGTTCTGAGCTGGTGGACAATCAGCATTCAAAAGTGACAAATCTAACCAGGTATGAAAATAAATGTATGCTCAACTTGCGACTTTTCAGAATGAACAGTAGTCAGAGAATGGACATTTAACACTTTCTGGAATTTTGCCTTCTTGATACTGGATGTAAAAAAATAAAGGTATCAAAAAAATCCCTTTTTTAATATTTAATTTTAGATTTATTAAATCTGAAAGTTGCAGACATAGTTTTTGCAAGCTCAGCATGCTCAATATGTAACTTTGAGTACCTTTAACAAGACAAGACTGATTTTCCTATTGGGAAGATTAATTTCTCATTGCTGTTGTTGTATAAGTACAGGCCTGTTTTCCTTTGTAATAAATAAAACTGAAGTCAACACATGTAACCACTGGTA
The DNA here is from genome assembly GCF_000708025.1 of Charadrius vociferus. Taxonomy (NCBI): domain Eukaryota; kingdom Metazoa; phylum Chordata; class Aves; order Charadriiformes; family Charadriidae; genus Charadrius; species Charadrius vociferus. Next base: position 2,297,606 of record NW_009648440.1, read on the forward strand.
TAATACGTGCATGTTGTGAAACTTGCCTTGACTCAAATCTGTTTAATGGTTTTCCACTGAAAATTCAACATCTGCCAACACCACACAAATCTTGATAACTGATGTCATCATGAAACCATTAAGCCTTGGTTTTTAACATGTTAGGAAAACAAAGGGTTTATGGAAGACTGCTAACAGAGGGCTAAATCCTGGAGCCCTTATTCAACAGTAGGAATTGTTCCTTAAGTAAGGTGTGAGTAAGAACATCTTAAACCTGGCAGAATGTAAGCAAGCTCTTGTTCCACATTAAATTTAATTAGCCAAGTCATTCATGAAAATGACACCGTAAGATATGAAACCTGTCACTGCAAATCACCTGTGTTTGTGCCTTTCGTCACTGAGGCTGATTTGGGAATGCATGTCCTGCCACACCAGCTACTGACTTTGATGTGTCACAGCTGTGATACTGCAGCAAGGAAAAGCCATTTAAATAGAGGGGGAGCCCCGGAGGAGTCAGGCATTTCCCTCTAAGGATCTGAAACGTCTCAACAGAGGCCATCCAGTGATACATATTGAATAAACAGGTCCTCATGCTAAAATCTCATAGCATGCTGCAGGATTCCTGTAGCTAGGGGAAAAGCTGTACAGTGTTGCAACAGTAAGGACCATCCATCCAGATAAAGGAGGAATCCCATGTTATCTCTAACATCCATACACCTGCAAAACTGATAATGCCTATCCAGCAGTTCGTTTCCTGGGCACAGAAGTGGTTAATCAAAGTTACAGCGTAAGACCTGTGGGGGAGGGAAAGTCATTTAATTAATGTGCCAGATACCCTTGCCAAAGCTTTTGCCAAGATTAGGTTCAGGTTGTAAAGAAATCTCCAAGAGAAGGATAATTCTCAACACCTGCGGGCATTTTTATTAGCTGCTTGCACAGAATAGAAAACCTTATGTTAAAGTATTTGTCTCCGCTCTACCAAACTGACCTCACATGCTTTTATCTGGCCATAACCATAAGCAGATTTTAAAACAGACTGCAGAAGAGATTGCTAATGGGCAAGTGTGGCAAATCCACTTGAATAAAGTAACCTGTGGATGGAAGAAATCGTATAAAGCTGTTCAAAAGGCACACCATCAAAATTCACTGTCATGGGTAGGTTCAGGTGCACAGAGGAGGAAGAAAGGGACAGAGATCACTACTATCTTGCACACATCCAGAAGAGGCATCCACCTAATGCACTGTTATGCTGGATCCAGGTCCAGGCCACCAGGGCAGCACTGTGGCTTTGTTAAGGGCAATAGCAAAATTCCCCATGAACCTCTGATTTTTTTCCCCTAAAAAAAACTTCAGCCCTGTTTGTTGGTTTTGCGGATTTTTTGTGTTTTGTTTTTGTTTTTTTTTTTCCAGAGGCAGTTGCTTCTACAACACCCTGCAGAACGAGGTTCAAAAGTTGAATGCAAAGCCACAACACTTTCAAGGAAACAAAACTTCAGTAAACACCTGATGCATTTAGAAACAGATTACAATAAGTCTAGGAAATTTTTATGTTTTGGTACTACATAATGTAACTCCTCATTAAAAGAAATTAAAGTAAATTTAAGGTTTATTTATCTGTATTTTGTTTTGAAATAATTTGTTTGCATCTAAAATGAACAGTTGCAACTGTCTAGTGGAGACTTGTGCAATTGTTACTCACCCTCGATCCAACAATATCCACTTGGAGCACATATAAACACATAGACATATGGATAGACACATGCAACCCAATTTCTGCAAACGTTTGTGGCAGTGAAACATGAACTCTCAAATGTTCACCATTCCACGCATTTTAAACAGTCTCCCTTTAATCTGTTTTATCCATTTAAATTACATTTTTCTGGTGTTCATAAAACTCCCACCTTTTTTTTTTCTAGCTAGAACAAACACAAAAGCTCTGGATTTCCATTCTTCTAGTGCTAATGAAATAAAAATACTAGTGATTATAAAAATTATCAAAATCTGTGACTTTGGAAAATATAGTAAAAATCTTTAGATTTTTCAAGAAATAGTCTTGAAACATTGCCCTGAATTTTGGTGGTGTTATTGTTCTGGCTGCATTTTCTTGTTCCTGTCTCAGCTGCACCAGAATCCTTTCAAATAAAAAGTTAATGACAACTCGCAGCTGGGTAATTTCAGGTCAAGTTCTTCCCTCTTCACTCATGCAAACTAGTACCTCATTCTGCAAGAGCCTAAGTCACCTAAATGAGTGATGATGATAATGAATAAATGACTAGGAACATCAGGAAGGCTGCAGTGAATCTAAACCTTAACTCATCTGTCCTTCCATTTTTTTCCCAGTAAACATCACAAAAACAGTGAATCACCCTAGGTATTGATTACCCTTTACATCAGGTAGGGTAATTTACAGCACTTACCACTTACTGTGCTGGCAATGTTGCATGCTATAAAGTGCTGGATGAGGTAAGGAGAGCAGAGCTGTGATAGAGCCCTGCCACTTGCAGTCATTTGCAGAGAAATTGCAGAATCAGATCCTGATGTCATGACCCTAAAATTCAGGAGGCAAGGCCCTCCCACAGCCTCTGCCAATATTGCAAATGATCTAATAGTTCTCACACCAAAGCAGCTCCTGAGCAAATACATTGGTTCAGAGCTGAAGTCGCTTCTTAACTTTCAGAAAGCTGAATATAGTCTTAATTACAGCTAACTTTGCACACTTTATACACTATAAAACTATGATTAGCTTTCACAAAGCAGATCAGGAAAAAAAAAGCAAACATATTAGCATATTCCAGAAAGTATTCATGCTTGTCCAGGAAGGTAAAATTGCTGTTAGGGCTTTTACACTATACTTCCTAATTTTCCATGTCACAAGATAAAAAGCAATCCAGCATTTTCTGTTTATTGGTTCTTTCCACCCTCCAAATTCAGTGTGATGGCCTTCTCCTGCCATTATGTTACAACTTACTTACAATCTTTTAAATCCTATCCCTAGGGATTTACTTTGAAAACAATTCTGACTATATATATTGAAGAGCCCTTTTTTAAAAGACTGAACTTAATATTTAGCACATCATTTTCGGTGCAATAAAGATCAAAGGCAGCTGTGCAGATATCCTCGTTAGTATTGCTGATACAGGTTTATCTGTATAAAATCTAACTATCCAACTTGCTACGAACAATGGGATAAGGAACGATGCAGATTTCTGTTAAAACATAACACACTTTTGTGTTCTGTGGAATTTGCTCAGGCCCCAGCCCTACAGAGTACATACATCTGAGTTTTACACCTGACTAGTTCCACCAGTTGAGAGAGGGTTACTCATGCGTATCATGTTAAATGTGAAAATAAGTGCCTGCAGGATCGTAAGGAGCAACACAGGCACTGAAAATCAGCATAATCTTGATGGGCAAACAACAAACCTGTTCCTCCATGGAAAAAAAAAAAAAGTGAGTCTGCTGTAATAGCTTCATCAATGCAAATTTGGCAAACACAGCACCATGGAAGCTGACAGCAATTTTTCCACTGTAAGCCTGACCTGTAACTCATTAACCTACCACTAAAACAGTATTCACCTCATGTTCATTTCTTTGAAGCACTCAAAGGAAAAAGCAACTGGAATGAATTTTTATTCCTCTCCCCTGGAAAAAGGACAGGGCATGCCATATTTGTAAAATTTCATAAACGCTAGACAAAACTATAAAAGAATCTATGACTGACCTATTACATGTATTCATATGGCACTCAGGATTGCTTTCATGTGGGGTTTTTTTGTCCACATTAATGCCATTAGACTGTAACTCGTCTTTGATATTGCATTGGTTTCACATAAAAATGGACAAACCCTCCTTTAACACCAAAATTGCAAAGGTCCAAGACCAATGATAAAACTGCTTCTCCCTTATTTCCCTAGGTACTTGCCACTTGCCCCATGGCTAACACTGTACCCTCTAACACTTCTGGGTGTTTCTGCAAACCCCACAATGCCACCAAAATGACTGCTAAATCTTTTCCTAGAACCTGAGTTCATGAATGGCCGTTAGTTTAGGAGATATTAACAGGAGCCATATCACCAAACATGGGTTTCTCTGTCATGGGATTGGGCAGAATTTAAGACAACCTAAAACTGAGCCCACAATTGTTGGCTTTGCATGGCTTTATCAGAGTCTGTCTAATTGAAGACAGGTCCATAAATAAAACATCAAGCTATTTTTTTTCCCCCGTTATTATCCTCATTAGGATAAGGTTAGATCACACAAAGGTCATAGTATGTGAAAAACTGTGGAGTATTAGATTAGACCCTTTTAATGGGAATAAACCCAGTACTTCCCAAATTCTTTCAGGAAACTCATATGAGTGGCTTATTTGGAAATTTCCAAGCAACTGGCTGAAGAACTTCACTCCCACTTCCCCGAACAAGTATAAGCTGTCATTTGTTGACGAATTTTAGAGTGATTTCCTTCCTTTAGTTTTTGTATAAACCTCCTAATTAAAGCACAACAACTTCTAAATAAAGGAGCATGAGTCCTTGCAACCTCGGAAACAAAAGATTATTTTTACTTTCTTTGATAAAGTGTATTTTTTCCCTATCTTGAAGCCCCCTATCTCATTATTTACTTTTATTTTAAGCTCACTGAATTTTCGGGTTGCCCATTGACAGTAGCAAAAGTCACCCTTAAGTTACCAATGCACACAGACAAACCCACCCATTACCTTTCCCTTGTTCTGAAAATTTAGTTAATACACCACCACTAGACTCAGAGATTCCTAGCCTCTACTTTGGTGTTTTCTGTTTCTATTTCAGACCAGAGAAGACCCCATTTGCCTTAAAGCCTGCCCGCTTTCTTCCAGCCTTATTAGCTGATGTAAAGAAAGAAGGTACTACTTCCTACAGTCCTGGGCATTTCCCTGCAAGTCATCTTGGAGATGGGGAAGACTGTGGAACTTTCTGGGAAGAATTTTTCTTCTGTTTTTATTTCTGCATTCCAAGCCACGTAATTAACGCTACACAAGCACGTTTAAGCATGACTCTCACAAGTGGCTATTTTTCAGAATCAGTACCAAAAATGCAACCTATTTTGATTTGTGGTTTTAAGCTGTGCAGCAGAGGCTGATCAGCGCTGCATCCGCAGTCGAGAGGCAAACTCCCGTGCTTGTACAGGAGAATTTCAGGTCTGGATGAACAGCGAGAGTAAGCTCTTAATTCCTGCCGGATTTTCTCCACTGCCAGGTCTGGTTCTATAAAATATGACCTTCAAATGGAGGGGGCGGGGGGCCTAATCCTATTTTGAGTTACGCGTGCCTAATTTCAAAGCTTTATGCTTGGGCGCTATCCACATTGAGACGGATACTGCGTGTCGCTCACTCTTCCTCCTCTTCACACACTTTTATTGCTGAGATGCAGTTCTACGAAACCGCTTTAGAAAGCAGTAGTTTGAGAGACTGTATCCCCGTTTCCTCCAGTAAAGCACAGCCCTATGGACATTTCAAACAGTATCATTTCTTTTAGTCTTTCCTCTTCTTAGAAATGTTGGTTTGTAATGGGTTAAAAATCCGCTGCTAAGCACTGGCCATTTTAAGGTGTATTCTTCTCCCCTGCTGATTTGCCCTCTGACCTTCTGGGGGCCAGGGCAGCTGCAGACTTCATTTTTACTCTATTTCCTGGTCTCTCTCCTGGCTGTGCACTCAATGTTTCCACAGCAGATTAATGACAGCTAATAATATCTGATATATCTGGACATTGCCACATAATGAGTTGCAGTCCCACTGGGTGCCCGAAGTGTCACTACTAACAAATTCACCAGAGCTGCACATAATTAGCATGTAAAGGGAGTGATCATGCAGTAAATCTGGAGGGGAAGATGGATAGCCCATGAGGAAAAAATATAAGGAAAAAATACTGTTCTTAACACTCATTGGTAAATGTATGTTTCTTGCCATGAATATTTTCTTGATAACAAACTGTGGACAGGTTACCTTTACAGTAACATTATTCCTTCCGCGGCTGATAGGCAGAATTTCATTATGCCACTGCTAATGTTACAATATTTCTGCAAAATGTCACCGTATGTAAATTAGAAGAGGTTAGGGTTTCCGTCTTAGTTTTCTTTCAAGATGCACTGTCCCTTTCTGCTATGGCCTAATTCCCCCTTCTACTAGTTTACAGACGTGCTAACATTGAGCCAACCTCGCAAATAAAAATCGGCACCAGAGGATCTTCCTTCTCCAGTAACTAAATAGGAGTGAAGAAACTCAACACGTGACAGAGGGAGCAAAGATACAAGAGTAGAAATTAGCTTACTTGATGAGGGTTTATCCAAAGTATAATCTTTCCTGACACATCAGATTAAAAAATAGGGGTCTGGGGGGTGGGGTGGGGTGCATGGACAGTGTGAGTTACCTGACCTGATCTGTCTCTACCTTGTGACCACCTGGCTGCCCACCACACGCTAAGTGCTGCCTGCAGTCTGGATGTGCGCAGGCAAAAAGGCTTTCCCAGGAGATGGAGGTTGACAAGGAGCAGATGAATTGCCCTGATGGGCTGTATTCAACCTGAAGAGCCCTAAACGGGGCAGCTCTGCTCTAGTTTAAGTCATTCATTCCTCCTCATTAGAAAGCACTGCTCACCGATGCTGAAGACTTCATTTTGGTTTGAGGTGGTGTCATTTACAGACCTTTTGCTTCTTTCACATCTGGGTGGGAACACTTGCATTTATGTGACTCCAGCTCTGAGGTTTATTTGGGCAATTGGCCAAAATGTGGTTAATTCAAAATGTAAGGTTTTTTTAAGATTTTTGTTATTGTTTTGCTGAACAGAGCGGCCTTTGGCCCTGAAGGCTTCAGTGTTTAAATTGTTCTTGTTCATAAGGCACTGCTTCTGCCATTTGAGGGGGGAAAAGATTTAACAAGGAAGCCTCACTTCAAAAAACAAAACTAAATCCCAACAAACAAAAAATTCTGTCTACAACACATACATTTTCCCCTGATAAATAGTTATTTAGAGATCTGAAAAATTCATAAGGGCTTACTCTAATCTCTGGAGCCACCTTCTGCAGAGAGAGAGCTTGGCCAGGAGACCCTTGCTATCCTCAGGCTGAGCAAGCACGAGCTGACTCAGAACCAATTTTATATCAAAGGCAGAAATTGCACAGAGCTCAGGTACCAGCCCCTGTTCGTGATGCTGATGAGCGCTATCAATAAACCGAAGAGTGTGAATTGCTACTCAGCACTGCAGGGAAGCACCCTGGAAATAACAGTAGCTGCTCCTGTCCGCTATTGCATTCCTGTTTCTGTCATTAACTAAGTGCTCATGAGCCCCTCAGATCAGCTCATAAGCTCTGGAAATGTCTGTATTCTCGACTCATACTGAATTTTATGCTGGCTCATGTTCTGTTGGAGAATCACCTTTCGGAATTATTTGACCTTAGCTTTTATCCTTTTTTTTTTTTAAAGAAAAAAAAAAGTTTCCAAACTGGATGTTGCACAGAAAAGTAGAAACCCTAGAGGCTTAAAAACACCACAGTTAATTAAGAAGTGAGTATTTCTTTTAAAAATCCCACAAGTTTTGCATCTTAGAAAGAGCATTCCTACTGTTGGTTTTTTTTTTTGGGGGGGGGAGGGGAAGCCAAAGAAAAAAAAAATTAAAAATCTTTAAACTGTTCCTGACAAATAACAACTTTAAGTTTGAATCCCTTGTTATATTGCCTTGTGCCTGCAATTCATATGGCAACTCTCAGCACAATTATTCATTTCAAAATTCACCTTTTCACATCATTTCCTTGTACACAAAATGACCCAAATGAAAAAAAAAAACCCAAACCCAACAAGAAGGCTTATATTGTTTATCCTGTTTTTAATGAAAGAATGAAACTCACAGACTATCTAGCTCCCACAGGGGCCTTTTTTTATGCAATCTTAATGATAATTAACTGACAGTGATTGATGGCCGATACTGAGCTAATAGAAGATACAACTGCACCATTCTATCCAATTCACTTTTCTATTTTTTTATGAGTCCTTGTTTATTTCTGAATAACATCAAATGAATTATTAGTCCAATTTGAATTTTGCATTTTAAAGCTCTTCGGAAACACATTTGCCCAATTGTTCTGTCACCTTGCTGACTGGGATTTCATATCCTCAAATTTCATTCTGTGTCAAGTTTACGGAAGGCAACTACTTTTAAATTAGAAATACAAGAAAATACTCACATACTTTTCCATGTGTTTTGTGGGTAAAAGTATTTCTACTGGAAAATGGGCTCTGGCACGCTGAGGCCATGCAGAATTTTTTAATATGTCCACTCGGAATTTTGTTGAAGAGAACATGAGTCTTTTTTACCTTAATTTCAAAATATTGTTGTTAGCATTGTAGACATCTCTAGGGGTGTTTTTTATATGTAGTGAGCTGTTTTACTACAAAATCAGCTTTGCTGAAAAACTCCCAGAGTCTCACATTCAACTTTGGTCTTGTTGAATCTCACAGCATCTCATACATTTTCTGGAATGACTATATGAAATGACTACATTTTATGCTTTATTCTTCAAATCTACTGTTTTAAATAATTGTTGCCATTATTCTGGTTGTGTCAGCCTTAAAATTTTGTATATATATCAACTGTTTTAAAAGCTTTTTGAAGAGGTCTATTGCTTTACCAGGAAAATGGTCCAATTTGAAATGTATAGGTTACACAGAATACCTCATGTTTTTAAATTCTTCATCTGACGGGTGAATTCTCTCTAGTGTTTTATCACTTGTTACATTTAAATGATATTATTTTAACAGCTTTTCTGAAAGACTCTTTCTTTCTTTTATTGGTTGAAAGAAAAATAAGTTCTTTTTAGACATGCAGCGTTCCCTTAACAGCTTCACTGCCCTTTCAGTGTGTCATTACATATAACAAAATGTACACACAATGCACCCCTTGGGAGTTGAAGCTTATCATGGTGCAGTACTTTCAAAGTGAGTGTTTTATACTATTTGGCACCCTGAGGACGTGAGGTGACACCACTGATCTCTCAGGAGAGACATCACTGATTTCTTACAGGTCTTGCTGATGAAGAAATTAGTCAATACCTATATTTTGTAAATTCTAGCAGCCTTTTCTTTCCTTCTTCCCCCCCATAAGACAGAGGTTGTGGCAAAACTGCGTCTGCCTGGGCCTCAAGGCATGTTCAGTTTGTGCCTACCTTTATGCCCTCCTTGATGAGAGTAACAAATCAAGTTCAAGCATCCTGTACTGAAGGATCCTTCACCGAGTCAGACACTGCTAAGCCCTGACTACTAGCTAAGACTTCCATGGAGGTCTATCAACAAGTCTCAATCATCTGTACAGGTTATTGCTCAGGGACAAGGGACACCTCTTTCCACCCAGGGGCCGCCTGCTGTCACTGAAGCATCCTTTTCCAATACAATCAGCGGTCGTTTGACACATGGGGGACTCCCAGGATTATGGCCAATAAACCTTCCCCACTATGAGAAGAAGAACTAGTGGCCGTGAATCATGCATTTTCAAGCACTAGAGAAGATGGGAAATACATAAACACCTCCTTACTTAAATGATTTTTGAGGAATGCTTTCCTTAAGAATAGGTTGGGAAATGTTGGTCTGTGCACAAGAGAACATACCCCTGCCTCTCGCAGAAATGACATGGTCCCACTGCTTCACAGACAACTACAAATGGAAACAAACAATGCAAGAAAACTGAAGGTGTTGGGTTTTTATTTTTATTCAACTGAAGGAAAAAAGCAGCAACAACAAATGATTTTGTGTCAAAAGAAGCCTTGCAAGTGACCTGAAATTAAACACTTCCTTCTCACATACTGCAAGCAAGGCAAAGGATGTGATGCACTGAAGTTGCGACACAGGAGCCAGGAGAGGCATTTTTACCTCTCACCCTACTGACTGGCACCTGGATGCAAACCCTTCTTACTGCTGAATCAAGTTGAACCAAATGCCCCATGCCTTCCTCAGGAAAGGATTCTGGCCACCGGGTAATCACGTATTTCTATCTCTGTGGACGAGGTCAGGGGAAGAGAGAGCGTTTTTCTTAATTTCTCCTATAGAAGCACTGCCACACACTCACACGGAGAGCATAGCAGCCACCCAGCTGGAGTCCTGCCCTGTCACTGGGCCAAATTCATTTTTTTTTTACAGAATGAGAACCAGCACTAATCAGAGAGGCTAAGGGACTCTACACCACTTCCCCTAGTTTAAAATATTGTAGCAATTCTGACATTATGTGGACAAATAGATGACTTAAGTTCAAAACCCATCAGGTAAAGGTAGGAAAGGAACTGAACTCTTCCAAGTCCTAACCTCTGTGATGCTGGATATGTTGAGGGCCAGGGCAGCTTCATCTTCCACATTACAAAAATTTAGTCTCAATTTTTTTTTGTCAGAGAAAATTACTCATGAACATGTATTACTCATGAATGTAACATGAATCAGCGCTTTTCAGCAGGCTTGCTTCTAATTGTATGTACACCCACCTGTCATATCTGTATAAGTAACATCGGGAACATATAGTAATGAAAACAATCATCTGATTATAAATCATCTGATATCTGAAACAACCTTGGGCATCTTCACGACAAACAGGAATTACACACTGCATCCAGAACTTAATGAGATAACGATACTTTTATATACTATGGTGCTTACTGTGGGCAAAATAACGCCTGAGATCATTTAAGATCTAATGCCACAGTGTAAAAGGCTCCTTAATTTTATGCTGGTGGCCCACTATAAAACAAAATAACAGCTAGACCGACCTTCCAGGTCCCCTGCATTGAGCTATCCCTTGCTCTCAGCAAGGCACAGGTACAGATTTGTGAACTCCTGCTGATGGAACCACTTTTGTTTTATAATACTTTTATTGCTTCTAGTGGAGTCAGCTGCCAAAGTGCTGCTTAGCTGGAGACTGGATTTACAAAAGACTTGGATCAAAATGGCTTTGGTGGGTTTCAGAACAGAATCTAATTTACCTATACAACTAGTCATTCTGCTGCAAAATGTAGAGACCATCCTATATGTCGGAATCATGGCTGCTCTCTTTACTGTCTAAATCAAGCTCTCATTTTTTCCTTCAACTCTTATGTCCACAGAGCAAGGAAAGATAGAACAGAAGGGACCTAATCTTATTGTGTCTTGTATGTTGTTAATTTAGAGTAATACTTTTGAAAGTAAAAGCAGGCAGCAAAATACACTGGAAGTAATGGCACCCACATGCATCGAAGAATGATGTGAAAGGATAGCAGTAAGTTATATATTTCGGTTCCTAGTTTTAAACTTCCATGTCTGAAGATTTGGATCAGGTCTATTCACCTAATTCCTAATGGATATGCGTGCCATGCAGACAATGGAAATCCAGCCTGACAGCTACACATAACCTGAAGAACACCAAGAACTCTGTTGTGATCCCAGTTCAATTTGAAGAGCTGAGATCTTACAGATAAAAGTGGAGATGTTCTTCCAACTACATGTACCTGAGAAAAAACAGAAAAATTAACAACACACAAATCCCATGTCACTTTCTCTGGAAAGTTTCCTTTCAAAACAGAAGTATTTAGCTAAAAACATTTCCTCCTCTTCAAATTTTACATGTGCCTGGAAGAAAACCTTCCTATTTGAAGCAGGATGCTCACAAGATCATATGAATGTCTGCTCCAACTAATGGGAATAGAGTTTATTTCTGGAGAAAGGCCTACCTCTCTTTGCCCCACTGAGTTTCAGGTGAGGTTTTCTAATGCAGTTTGAAGACTGTTATTAGGCAAGCAACTAGCCTCTTTCCAGAGTGGACAAATTAACTGATCAAAAGCCCTCCCTGCTACTGTCACGACTGTGTATACCCAATTTCATTCTTACTGGGCATACTGCATGCCAAAATAATATCTAGTTAGGTCCAGATGTTCAGGCTTCCCTGTCGTTATACCCATTTGTACAGACACCCATTAATTTTGAGCCAATGTTACTTTGTCAGCGTGTTATATAGGGGAATTGGAAGAATGGAAAGCAGCCCCTACTAAACTTGGTGACTCATCTAAATAAGTTTTGTTTCAGTAAAGCAAAATTTGTACCAGTCTGTATCCCAATTACCTCAGACAAATCTGCCATGATTTGTAATTACATTATTATTTTAAATTAATCCATCCGTGAATTACAGTTGTCTGTTGTTTATTCACTTGTTTAGACTGGTCTAAAAAAATGAGCAAAGCTTTCAGCCATTTATAATAAAAGCAAAATGACTAAAAAGACCTACTTTTTTTTTAGTTTGCATTAATGAGTTCATCCCAAAATATATATGCAATAATATAGGAAATTAAGTTATAAATGTAGGGATGTGCTCCGAGTCACCATGAAAATCTGCATGCAAATGCATAATAATCACAAATCTACATTATTACAATATTAAAAAATACCTACAATTAAATTATCATGTGGAAATAATCATAATGTTATTGGAAACTCAATTATTGTGGCAACCCTTGTCGGGGAATTAGCAGGCTATGGCAAAGGCAAGTCAGACCTGAATTCATCAAATATATATTATCACAATATTACATGTTCACTTCGATTCCATGCAAAGACAAACATCCTCACTCACTAGTATCTGCTCAATGCATTTGTATTATTCATGAACAACTCTGTGATCTATTATACATACAAAACTGATTGTACGCTGCTTGCCGGGGGCTACAATGCAGAGACACAGAATTAATTTTATTATATACACATGCATGATAATTGTGTAGAATTCGGTCAAATATCAAACTCTGCTCCTGTGCTCCATTATTTTACTTTCCAAAAAGAGGTCTAAGGTCAGCAGCAATTTCTCTTTGGCGACAGTGAAACTCTTTGTCATTTAGAGTACAAAGTTCCTGGGTACTAATGAGCCTGGAGCTGTGATGAATGGTCACACATTCCCTTTCCTCTCCAACCCCCACCCATCAAAGGGAAAATGTAACTTTTATTGAGACTCTCAAGAATTCCTTGCCTCTCACGAATACAGAAGTCACTTTGGGCTGTGGACTTAGAGATTTGATTTGTCAGAGATGGAGGCAACTTTTTTGTTTGTTTAGAAGACTTGGCTAAAATTGTGTGAGATGATGATCAATGCAATTAAAGAAGCTTGTTTGCAGCTGTAGTTTTATTCCCACAGGAACTCCTGTTATTTTCAAGATGTTTATGCAAACCCTCCTGAAATGCTTTCACAGGGCCATCTTCCCTGCTACAATATTTCATTAACCCCTCTTTCTTCAATAGAACAAGAGACTGATAGGAAGGCCTTTTTCCTCTTGTCCCAAATCGTCCAAACATTTTGTCAGAAAGACAAAAATTAGTACCATCCAAGACATTTGTAATTTTTTGAAGACACAGAAATGCATCAAACTTGAGAAGGGACTCGAACAAGGTGCACCACCTCGAAGTCCTGATCTGGATTTAAATGTCATCAAAAATCAGCAGGACACTCGACTTCAACATGTTTCAGTTTAGGTAAAAGCCAGGTCTAGGGGAGTAAGTGGGATGTGTGAATTTTGGCAACAATAACTACTGTCACTCAGCTTCAGAGATGGATATCAACTCCCATGTACTGCAGTTACACAAACACACCTTAGCATGCATCTAATGCAATGATCCAAAAGAGTTGTTTCAGGGATGAGAAAACGGTCATCTTTAACCGAGCAAAAAAACTGTCCAGAGTGCCATTCTCTGTGCTGCATTAAAAGTCAAACCCTGAAACATCTTTCATTGTAGTTCTGTCCACTCCCACTCTCTATCCACCATCCAAGCTTTGGCTATCACGCTCATCTGAATCTCTGAACTTTAAGACTGAGGAACATTTACTCCTCACCCAGTGCAATCAGAGTAGGGTCCCATTCAAGCACATGCCAAACCTGCTCTTGCATTAGCACTCTGCTTTCAACAGTCATAAACAAAAGGTGGACTCCAATCCATTTATATTATAGACTCATAACATGTATAGATATAAACTGTAACAAGAAATCTAAAGGGTTTCTCTAAGTCTACTCGTGAGCCAGGGGACATCTAAACAACTTCATCTTTAAACCTGTCTTTTGTATGCTTGTGTCATGCCCAGAATCCATAATTCTCATAGCTCTAAGAATACTGCAGGATGATCTGCATTTAGTAGTGCATGGCTCGCAAGTTTACCACAATATACAATTTACTATAAATTGGTAAAATCATCACTGTCCTAATTAAGGAACGTGATAGACACACAAGGAAATCTCAGGAAGGAGAAAGTGACAAATCCCCCACATAATGTGTGGCTCCATCACAAGAGGTAACAAGTGAACATGTCAAGTTGGGCTGTTTATCTTGGCTGACTCATAGCCATCAACAACAGAAACGGCAAAACCACAGCTCTGAGCAGTCTCCAGGGCAGCAGTTTAGCTAACTGAAATGCTGGAGGTGCAGAAGAAAAGCCCTTGCATTAAAGAACATCTCAGTAATGCATTTTGTCACTTAATTGTTTATAACTCCATTCTATTCTTAAAGATGTCTGGGTTTGGGTAGGCACAAGCTACACCTTTTTTAGTGATAGCAACAACTCCAAGGGAGCTGGCACCTTTTAAACACCCCACTCTTCTATGGTAAACCCACAATTACTTTCTGCCATTTCAGGCTGGCTAGGCAATTAGGTGAGCAGCAGGACCTTAAGGCTCAGGCAACATCATTTAACTTCAACCTTTGCTGTAAAAGTAGGGAACATAAGCTGTCAGGTCAAAGAGAAGATTTCTCCTGGACATCATTAGCTTTACAGGCTCTGGCAGGCGGTAAGATAATGGGAAGAAAGGCCCTACCGAAACTACCAATTTTGTCACCGTTACCCAAGACCTGTGAGTTCTTAGGTACATATATGAAGTTTCAGTAATTCAAGCTTGTACCTCTCGCTAGCACTAAACCCATGCAGTTTGAGTTCAGATAAAAATACAGATTTTAAGAAATTTAGTTGAACCTCATCCAAACTACCAAACCTCTTAACATGAGGAGATTAAATAACTTGAGAGGACACACTTCTATTAAAACTGAGATTGTTGCTCTGTCTGGTATGCCTGAAAACCCCTCCATGGGTTATCCATGGCATTCTGGCACTTTCCCACTGGCCTTCAACTGCTAAAACATACAAGGAAAAAAACATAGTTGTTAAGCCATATTTTCCAAGCTTGTAAAATAAACTCATTTTAAAAATCATGTAGCTTTTTAATTGGTTTTCCCAACTCCAGTTATTAGCAGCCACACTAGAATCACCAGCTAAACAGCAAACTGTTGCAGACCGATGTTATTTCCTCAGTTAACATTTATTTTGCATGTATCCATAAAAGTGCTACATGAAAACAATGTGCACACACAGAGCAAGTCTTGGCTTCATTTTCTTGCCAGCTATCAGACGGCATTGCTTTTGGTATTTAATATTCATAGTGCAGAAGCATCTACTGATCCCGATTAGGATCAAGAAATTTTATGTGAGGTGTTGTACAAAACAAAGATTGTCACAGTTCTGCCACGAAGCACTTACAGTTGGACAGGTTGACAACTCAACTATTGCTGCACTGTGTATCATGTAAGAAGTATTTTTTTATGTTATTCTAGTCACTCTTAATTGCAAATATGACACTACAGGTAGCTCTATGCTGTAATGGCGGGCATTCCACTTCTTGCAACAAATGCATGAAAATACTTCAGCAGCCACTGAGGCAAAATAGCTACTTTGTCTTACCAGTTGTTTTTTTTATATATTCATACATATATTTTATTTCAGTGGAAAAGTCAATGACATGATAGTATTAGTCAACCTGAATCTAATTTAGAAGATAATTCTTTTTCAAACAACAAAAAAAAGTTGGCCAAAATTAATAAAAGTATATATTTTGATTGTCTTCCTAATGGCAACAATTTGACATTTGATTTCAAAATTCAGTAATATTTTTGAGAGATGTGTCCCTCCGCCAACATTTCTTTCCCCAAGAGAGACGACATAATAGTGGTTTGTTCATGCTTGGTTTAATGGAACACTTGCTCTCACTCTTAACCAATGACAAACAAGCTTTTCTAGTTCATGAACTACAAAAAAAAAAAAAAAAGAAAAAAAAATCAAATCTTTGCATGGCCCTATTGGCCACGATCAACAATTCTTCTTGGGAGGCATATTAAGACAGAGCAGGTTACCTTTAAGGTCAGTTTGGTATTTAAGCATTCTTTGAGAAACCTGCATTGCTGACAGAGAACAGCTTTCCCAAGGCTGCATGGGATCAGAGCTCAGGAGTAACGTCTCCCAGTCACATGGGATCCCCAGCTCTCTTCTGCAGCCCACTAAAGGCCTCTGGCAACCCAAATCTCCCACATGGGGCAGTAGAGGATGCTTCGTCAAGAATCTCCTTGATGCCAAGGATGTTTCTATGGTAATTCTGCATTCAAAGTTACAGGCTCCTGCCGAGTGAGAGGCTACACCAGGGCCCAAGGAGATGAATGAACCTATCTAAGGTTGTGCATACCCAGGGGGCTTCCATAATTTTGGGTGTGCAGAAATACAAAGACGGAATAATGACAATGTTGTGCTGCACTTCAATTGTTGAATTACTTCAATACCTTGCTCACAGATGTGTGCATGCGAATCTAATCAACCAAACTCCTCGCAGACAGCGGAGATTATTTTAAGAGATTATTCCTGCTTCTCCCACAAAAAAAGAAGCACCAGCCTTTCATAACCTCTTGTACACAGGGAGGTGTGTGTGCATGCATACACAAACACGCACACACACACCCCATCTTTATACACACACAAAAAAGCTGGGGATAAAAAGTTTCCTATATATAGCACATTATTCTCAGGAAGATATGACTTATAATAACAGACTCACCTTTTTATGCAGAAAAAACCACACCAAAACCCTGTTTGATTATTTAGTTACCTAAACATTTATAACAAAAAAAAAAGAAAAAAACAGGGGAAAAGGAAGGGTGGCATGATCAGAAATAAATATCTGAAGAAAATGAGATTTTTCTATATCACTTTAAATCCTAGAAAAGAAAGCTTTTCAGTATCTTTTCTTTTTGAATAATTTTTTGCTTTGGTTCCTAAACCAGCACATTCAACTATTCAATTTGCTGTTCAGTAATAGGGACTCACATTGCCTTTTAAATGCACACAAAAAAAAGTTGCATCTTTTTGCTTTCATTTTCCCTGTGTGTTTGTTGCATACTGACATCAAATTCCCTGCAGGCATCCTAACCTTGCAATTGGAGAAACAGTGCTCTAGGCTTTTCCACGTGTCTAATACACCTGGAAAAAAAGTGCTAATTGTCACCAACTTCCATTAAATGACAGCAGTAAGGCACAAAATATTCTTGATTTGCAGACACTAGTGCCACTGGGAGTTAGCAGCAGATTAATAATTGTGCAGACCTTGAACATTCCCCTGGCACTGCCAGTCTGGGTTTCCAGTGTAATGCCAGATTACCAGGCCTTTGTTTTTAGCTTGCTTTCCTAAGGAAATAAGGCTTTGGCAGCTGCACTGTTTCCCTGTGTGTGTGTTTGACTGTTCCACCTTCCCACTATCATTTCTGGTCAATCTGAATAAATTTTATAGGAGGGCAGAGGTCGCAAATGTGCAATGGCCTTAGCAGTTTTGTGAAAAACAGGCAGCTAGGTAGATATAATGAAGCCTGAGCTTACGAGTTGCAAATATCCTGGCTTTCTAGATTCAGGGATTCTTGCAGACAAACAAACACTAACTCTGCTCAAGTTTTGTTAGCGCTGCAAGTAGAAGGGAGATGTGCCATATCACATATTCAGCCGGCAGCAGCTCTTGCATCCGACCACCTTTACAGGTCAAGTGTCAGACTAGGTTCCAAGTTTGTGGGTGTGGTTTTTTTTCTTCCTTCAAACCTATATGCCAAAAATCTTGTTTCAGCATGAGGCTTTGAGTGCGCTTCAGGAGTCAGCTTCTCGCACAGGTACAGTCTTGCTCTGGTTTCCTCCAGATAAGTCCAGGGGCCAACACCTTCCCTTCCCCTTTCTTCTTGCTCCGCTGCTGCTGCTCTTTCCCCTCCACTCTGGGCACACATGGGCACGTACTCCTGGGTATGAGGACACCACCCCTACAGCATGCAAGCTTACCGATGGCTCCAGTAGTGTTACAAAGCTCATTTCTGCATGCAGCAACACGATTACGGCAAAGGTGAGGACGAGGTTGAGTGAATGTGTTTCAACACTTCTTTCTTGGTATTTATCACCGTGCCGTAGCACTCCTGCAATCTGGCCTGCTGCTGCTCCAGCTGCCTGTGCAAGCTCCTGATGGAGCGCAGCAGCAGAAGCCGTCGGTACATAGCTAGCTGGAGCCGGTACTTC
The DNA here is from genome assembly GCF_000708025.1 of Charadrius vociferus. Classification (NCBI taxonomy): domain Eukaryota; kingdom Metazoa; phylum Chordata; class Aves; order Charadriiformes; family Charadriidae; genus Charadrius; species Charadrius vociferus. The sequence continues at coordinate 2,315,959 of NW_009648440.1, forward strand.
TCTTTTTCCTCCTTTTTCTTATTTTCTAAGGTCTCCGTTACTTTCACAGCCTTCGTCCACATTGCCTGGCCCAGATTACACGGGGCTGGATCCCCCTCCGTGCAGCTCCCTGCCTGTGGCGTGTGGCAGCCCCCAGGGTCGGTCCCTAGCAGGGCATCGACAGCAGGGGGGGGCTCCCTGTCCCCTCCAGGCACCCACGGGACCTGCAGAACCTCTGAACTCGAGTTGCTGAAACAGCAGGGGCTCTCGGGGCAGGGGGAGGCAATGCCCACAGGCTGCAGATCACTGACTGCTGCAGGGTACGACGAGCCACCCAACGATGCATTTACAGCTGTCAGATGATGCTCAGCCAACCCAGAGACTGTCCTCTGTGCCTGGCTACCACTAACCATCTCTGGGCCAGTCAGGGCTTTTGCCTGGGCCACAGCCTTACTGGAGAGGACGGACAGTCTTTCTGGCACTGGTGAGCTTCCGTTGCCTTCATTCAGGCTGGCTGATGAAGGGCTGGCAGAGCAACCAGCGGATGCTGTTACCACATCACCATTCGGAATCGGGTCTTTATCATCACTGTTATTTTGGGTCTCCTCTTCATCTCTTGGTATTACACCCACTGTCTCAGCCATTTATTGCATGAGCTACAGAAAGTTTCTGTGGACAAAGTGGAAGCAAGAGGATTTCATTTTCACATACACACACAGAGAAGCCCAGTGCAGAGTGACATTTGAAGAAAGAACCTTTCTTATATTTAAGCAATGGACCTATTACTTTTCTAATAAAGCACAACCCTTGGGTCACTTCAGGCCATTTCTTGTGATTTGCATTAGATGTTCTTCGAGACACAACATTAATCCAATAATAATTAAAATGATATACTGTACTATTAACATTCTCAAATCTTTAAAGGCAAGCGATCTATCCCTGCAGCGCTGGCTGCGCTGACTAATTAAACAGAATACAGTTGTAAATGGGTATTGTAAGCACTTCTCCCATTTAAGAACACAGCTCTAACAAGTGTAGTTTGTAGAGACGGGCGAGTTATCAGGATTGATCAGCTTGAAAGGGAGGTGGATCTACAACAAACAGCAGGTTGCATTTAAATGCCCTCTCCGAGATTAATCTGTCTGCTACCAGTTTGTTTACAAGGTTGCCTTTTCCCCTCCTATTAATTCTAACAGTAAAGCTATATTAGCACCGTGCTAGCCATAGACAGGAAAAAGAAACCAAACACTTACCGAGGTTACTGGGGACAGGGAAAGAGTTACAGTGCATTGTGTCTGTGTATCATGTTTTCCTGAATGTGAGTCAGCACAATCTGGAACAGAAACATCACGGTGCTGGAGCAGGAGCAGCAACAGCATTATGCTGTTCCACCCAGCAACAACACCGTCAGTCCCAATCACGGAGGAGTGCAGGGCTGGTTTCTTCCCCCACAATGGTTATTCCTCCCTGGCATCCAGCTTTTATGTCATCTTTGAGCACCAAAATGAAAACCAGGGTTGGATGACACTTCTTTTCCCACCTCAAAAACAAACATACCCGATTCGCTCATTCTGCAGGGGGACAATATCCATGGCCCTTCCTGTCTCAGCTGGTCAGCAAGGAGGTAACACAGCACCAAAAAGAGGGCGAGTCATTCTGGGTTCCAGTGTACACATTTTCCTTCAGAGAAAATAAGCTTAGATAAACTTTAGCTGTATGAACAAGCTGAACGCCAAAATGAAACAAGTGTTCAGCACCAACCAAATCCTAAGCATAAAGGCAGACAGATGCTGTAGATTTAAGTGTTTAATGTACACCCAATTTTTAATTATGCTGGCCTAAACTTTAGGGAGCAGCTCTGCATCCAACTAAGGTATCTCACAGAACAATAAACTTTATCTGGCCCTTTGATGTTCAGAAAACCTCCCTTCAGCATCCTCTCTTGCTTGTAATGCCAGGAACAAAATTCACAAATCATCGCTCCGCATCTACTTCAGTCAATTTACCACAGGGCTTCAGTTGCCCCAAGACTTGCTCTACTCCTTTCTGCTAATATAAATAGAAGAAAGAACAAATCCAAAATACTATCTAGAATCTTCCTGGAACCGGAAAAGAATTCAGGTAGATCCTATCTCCACTTCTACATGTGCTGCAATACAGATAATAATGTCTTATTTTTCATCTGTACTGGCTATCCTTCTTTCTGACGAATCTGTTAGGATATACTTCCAACCTTGAACATATGAAGTCCAGTTAACATAAATTAAGATTTGTACCCTGAGGTGTAACTTGGATACATTTTTGGTGCAAAAGATATTTTGCACTAAATTGGTAAAATAAAATAAACCTGTTGTGTTTATGTGCCAGATCATGCTGCAGATTATATAAATAACACTAGGAAGACATTAATATCCAGTGAGTTAATAAACTCTGCAAGTGTGTGTCTTGGTGATTCCCATTTATCTGTGAATCACGAGTTATGGTGATTGAAGAATATAGAATTCAGTAACAGGGATTTTACTGTATTACACACTGTAAAGGTTCATTGCAATACAGCATTATGCATAGACTCTTGTACTTTCAGATGCTTGTCTCTCCAAAGCACTGCAGACACACCTTCCCACTATCCACTACAAAGAGGATGCGTGCTAGGTAATACATGGTCTCCAGCCACGTCAATACTTTTCTGTCAGCAATGGCATTTTGTTCCTCACTTCTACCTTTATCATGATTTGCCACAAAATAACTATTTGAGTTAATATTTAGTTAAGAACTATAATAGTCTAACAGGGCATGAAAAAACATCGTTTGGGGGTTTCTGTGGGTTGTTTTGGTGGTTTTGTTGTGTTTTTGTTTGGTTTTGTTGTTTTTTTTTTTAAATCTCTGCAGCTTTAATCTTTTCAGCAAAATTTTACAGGCAGTCTTGTTTGAACGGAAGGGGAGGGAGACAAGAAAGTTGGTTTGCTCACCAAATTAGTTTCATCAAAAATAATATTAAATATTTTGTAGGCGTGGATCTGGATGGAATACGTAGCATCTGATACAATCAACTAAGCAATAAAACTACAAACAATCAAAACTCATTGAGCTAGATGGCTTTTCATAGAATACTATGACTTCAGCTTTAATCTATGAAGCTTAATAGCAGAAACTATTCAGTCTATTGGACTTAGAGATTCAGCAAAATAGAAATACCGTAAAAGATACATTTTTATTATGGCTAAAATGCAAGTGCTGTTTATGGCTAGGGCTGCATGCATGTTTCTGTTATTACTCTCCCTGCCATTGTTCATAACTTCCTAAAAGCTCACCAAGAACATCAGATGGAAATTTTCTAGGTTCAGTTTCTGCCTGAAGGTGTATATATACTGAACACTTCAGCCAAAAATATTGAGACACTCAAGTATGAAAGCAGGAACAAAATCAGTCTTATGTCTGGGGACACTTATGGAAACCTTTCAGGAGAAAGGCCTCTTGTGTAATGCACAGACTGGGGAACAGGGAACAAGACCACAGCTCATTTCAAACAGAAACATGTAAATTCTTGTTCCGAGATGATACAACAATCCTTTTCCCCCAAGACTGTTACCTTCACAAAGTGACTCCTACAGTTTAGCTCCTTTTTATTTGCAATTCAACAGCTTAACACCTGAAAAGACCTTACATTAGCTTCCTCTGCTGCAAGAGGCACATTGTGCCATTTGACTGATGGCGAAATATTTTGAGAAGAGTTTACTGTTCCAGTGAGAGCCCATCACAGGTAGAGATGCCTCTTGCTCATTCCTGGTCTTGTTTTCCAAGGCAATATTTACAGGAACGTTTCCAGGCAGAAGCTGCTTCAGATTTCATGGTGAGTACATCTGTCAGTCCAACACACTGAGAATTTCAGGTAGGTAAAACGAAAGCAAAGGTGCCTCCAGTTGAGGTTCATTGCATTTTATTACCACCCACTCACCGGTAGATGCAACTGCAGCAGTTTCAAGGTGTAGACCCTGGGGAGCCACCCTCAAGCTGTCAGTCTTGCATGCCCCTGCAAGGTCTAGGCCAGCAGAGGTTTTTGATTCACCACACTCCTTCAGATATTAGCTATGAGAGGTACTTGGCAACCTGCAGGCTCATATGTGTAAGCACGTGCTGAGCTGCTCTGTGCTTGCCTGCTTATGGAACGAGAGCTTAGCCATCACGGCTGTATCTCACGTGGCAGCAGGAAAGAAATGATCATGGGGGAGTCCCTGCAGACAGTCATGACAGTTATTTCTCCTTTCTCTGCCAATTATAATGCCATTCCTGAGCACAGACAGATGTGATGACAGGAAGGTGCTTGGTCTTGTTTTTTTATTAAGTACAAATGTTTTACTGAAGTTCAAAGCATAACAGCCAAACACATTTACAAACAGTGTCAGAAGGTGATAAGAACTGTCGAAGATATGCCATTATAAGACCATGGTCTGGGAAGCTGTGTTGTTTTGGATTTGAGTTTGGGGAGTACTTTTAACAAAGTAGTAAAAAATATCCTGTTACACAGTAGTGCAATTCCATATTTTATATTAATTGCTCTTAAAGATCAAAAGCCATATTCTGTCTGTTAATGTACACACTCACATGGCCTCCTATGAAATCAATGAGATCCACATGTGTGCATCTGAGGCCTAAATCTTTCCCCAAAGATTCTTTAAAATCCTTTTACAGGGCAGTAAGTCATAGAAGAAAGTCGTATGTTTCCTTTCTTCTGCCTCCATACCCAAAACAGACATGAATTATTACAGGCTGCCCTGCATTACGCTGGATGGTAACGGTACCCTGAGGGGCCACTGGCCAGCCAGAGATTGCCATCATTCTGCTCGCACCCTCGTCCGCACCTAGGCTTTCCTGCAATCCTTTTACACCAGCAGAGAAAGAAGGAAAAAATGGAGCCAAGCTCCACATGGAGCCCACTGATGATATCAAGAAGCGCTCTAGATATTTCAGTGGCAGGGAAAAGCCCAATGGGACATCTCGGTGGCTTTCAGGCAGAAGGAAATTAGGTATCTCTACTGAACTGCAGTGCAACTGTGTGTGCAGATAACTTGGAAGCTTTTAAGAAAAAGCAGAGTGGATAGGTGATTTTACCAGTGGGGAAAGGTTCAATGGTTTCAAACCCAAAACCCAAACCAAACCATCTTTATACAAATGGTAAAAAACATTGTAACAATCTGCCATGACTGGCAAAAATTATCAGGCTTGTTACCAGTCTCAACAGAACTGCCTGTCAGAGGTGCAAGTCTCTGAAGGAGTAGCTCAAACTAATGTTGAGTTCACAAGCTTTGAAATCTCAAGACTGCAGGTACCAAAGTGACCCAAACACTAGAAAGGGCTTAATGACAGCTCTCACTGCAATATTTCAGCAACTGTACTCCTCACTCTGCTTAGGCTTAGATATTCCCAGGGACACAAAATGAAAAAAATATATTTATATGGCTTTATAAAGGTATTTTAAAAGTGGAATGTTTTGATTTTCCTCAAGGCAGTAGTTGTTCTTCCTACCATCTATGTGAAAAGCATTGGCTTATGATTTTAATCACCGTTAACTAAGTAAAAGAATAACAACATCATTGTCTAAACCAGTTTATAGTCTAAGTCCACATTCCTGCCATCCAATCCACAAAGCCACATTTTTATGCTGAAACGGCCAGAAAGAACTTTCTAAAGTCCTTTTGTGAACTCACACAATAAGCAGTTAACATCAGCATAGAGGCTAAGGTAGAAATGGACAACCAATGGCCATACGAAGCTGGGATTTTTTTTTATTTTTCTCCTTCCTGGGCAGACCGATCTGTATTGGGCAGTTCCAATGGGCATCAAATGGGCAGGCCCATTTCAATGTGGAGCAACCTCTTTGCGTTTCTAGAGTGGGTTGAAAATGCTTCACAATGGACATATAAAGGAGAAAAGCTTGCATGACAAGGCTGTCTGCAGCATATGCTCTACAAACTAGCGTGGGGGCAAATGGAAATCTTTATAGTGACTTTAAGAAACCCATGAATCTTGAGAACTGTCAGTTTACTTCATTTACTGTTTCTTCTTCTAATGGAGAGAATATGAATGTCTATAATTCATTATAATTTTAATGAAAAGGCAAATATGATTACAAACTGAAAAATAATGGATTGCAAAAAAATTGCTTCCCTTACACGTTAAGTGAAAAGGAAATTCTAAAATATCAGCAAAGGTTAGCATTTTTTCCGCCATAATTAACTAAAGATTCTGTTTTACGGTAGCACAATTAAAAGTAACCTTACTCAGTGTGATGCTTCTCCCTCTTTTTTTTTTTTTTAAATCTTAGTTTTGCCTATCATTTTGTTCAGCAAACAACGTGTGGGAGAAACAGAGAAAAAAAATGCAAAAGAATTTAAAGCAGGAAGAGTACGTAACCCGAGATGCTATTACAGGCTTCCTATGGAGAAAAGACTAAAAAATTCTTCGTACATAAAAGACAGTACTTGAAATATATTTGAATAACCTCCAGTATTAAAAGATTTAAAAGTATTGCTCATATATTGCAAGAACTCCATGCCTAGCAGGTAAATACTGGATTACCCAACATAGCTGTTAGTTTTCAGATGTGAAAATGAGTATGTAGAAAGTTCACGTGTCTAGTTACAATTCACGTCCGGTATGCATTCAGAGAAAAATCCTTTCTGCTAAGCAATATGTAAACAGAGTATGTAATTTTTGATAATTGATGCTTATATTTGCTTTCATTTTGACACTTGATCATAACTGACAAACTGATGGCTAGGAAAGAAGAACACTTTAAGCTGTAAGAATAATAAACAGAGCACTGTGAGAGATGGGGGAAAAAAAAAAAGGATACATGGGAGGAAAACTTCAGGAAGTGGGGCTAAGCCACAAATGGATAGACAAGTAATTGTTTGGTGTTTCACCACAACTTAAAATGAACTTACAGACCTTTCCAGAAGCTAAGTGCATTTTTTAAAAAAAAAAAGTAACAACATGAAATGCTTTTTAAAAAGTGTGCATTTTCTGCCTTAGCTGTTAAACCAGAATGGTATGAAGCAAGACTATTAAGAAAATTACCTTCAATATGATTTTTTTTAAGAAACAGTTTTAGATCAAGTGACTAAAAAAAAAGGATGCATTCATGTTTTTTGAGCCTAACCATTTCCACAAATCTGATTGACTCACAAGGAGGTTAACTCTATAGATCAGTATCAAGGTCTGAAAAGATTGCATCTACAAACACCTCAAAATTCTACTGTCTCATTCAGTATGCCTTGGTGTGTAGCCCACTGTGGTGTAGCCTATGTATCAACACTTGGATAGATAGCACCCAAATCAATCCAGCTTTACTTGTAGTGTCTGCATAGACTCAGCTGTGTGTTGTCCACACACAAACACGGAGTGAAAAAAACTTTCCCCATGCTCACTTGGGGCTGAGAAGAAGGTCAGACTTGCTCAATCCTTAATTCCTTCGAAGCTGCTAACGTGGCTGAGATGGATGACAGTGAGTAGGATACAAGCCTGTCCGTTGGCAAAAAGCATGATCTCAGCACTAAGTAGTGTAATTGATCTAAATCTTAGCTACAGCAGAGTTAACAGCTCCAACAGGGAGAAAAGGCATATGGACCACAGGATTTGTTGTACGTGACCATTTTTTTTACTTTGCAACGTAGGCATTGCTCAGCAACCTGGATTTTTGCAGCCTGCTTCCAGTGGTTAAAACAGATAATTTGTTCACACCAGCAGTTTCATTTTTACATCCAGAGGCTCTTTCCTGAGTGTCTGTCAAAGTCCAATTCATTACCTGCAGAATTATCAGCTAAAACCCTATCACTTTTCTATAAGTAAAATTTTTAAGAGATTAGAAAGTAACAGAGAAAAGATAGTCATATACAATTAATGAAAGATAAGTCTCCAAATGTTTGGAGATTTCAGAGATGTGTATCTACAGATACTCATTTCTCAAAGGAAGAGATATGAAGTCCAATTTTTACTTGATTGAACAGAGGACAGACTAAGGACGAAGAATCTGAGATACCAATCCCACTGAATTTTCACGCTGAACAAAGAAATAACATGTCCTTCGCAGAAAAAAACAAGTATAGTCAGGTTCTGGATGTCAAATTAGGTAATGCTTCCTTGTAACTCTTAAGTTCCCTGCAGCTCTGCCTTGAACCCCTGTTGGTCCTCCCTGACCCTCAGGCAAAGGTCCTGCTAGAACCCCACTGGCACGTATTGTCCCAAATCCTCCTTGTAGCCAGAAGGCACTAGCAAGCTGTTATTAACTGCAGTGACACCAGGCCACAATTTTATCCACAGTCATGCTTACAGAACCTCCTTGAGATCTACCTGAAGAGCATTAAAAGAATGCAGAGCGAGATCATTGCCAACTATCAATGCATTCTTTGCCACCTTGCAGGCTTTCTCCTCATCCTTTCTAAGAACTCTACCAAGGCACTGCCAGCACTACCTTATTGACTCCTGAAGAGATCCCAGCACTTAGTGGAGGTATTGTACTAATTAAGATTTTGAGAACAGTAAGCAAAAACATCGTGTTTGACCTCACACTTGGCAAATTACTCACAGTTTCCTACTTCCCTTCACAAGATCGTCTCAATAACAACCGTTGCCAGTAGGGATCTTGAGACAGCGAGTGCAGCAAATAAATAAATAAGTAAATGCCTACATATGTGAACTCCACTTCCTTAGGCGAAAATAATGAGTCAAATGAACGAAGTGTATGTATGGTAGTTGTACATACACCAATGTGCAAGAAGCCTTCCAGAGACATCTGTCATCACTTGGGTATGCAATAATTCAAATTGCCAGTCTACTGATTTCAGGAACTTGCGTTACTCTCAGAGGAAGGTTGCTGTTTTGTCATTTTAAAAGGGTGGCGCACCTCTGCAGCTTCTTTCAGTATATGTTGAGGGAATGAGTGCATATCGTATCCCAGAAGGAGGTGGAATTGGCCAAGCCAAGAAAGTTAAGGCAATCCAAAGCTTTGAGACAGGGGGAAAATAAATCCATGCAAGTAGGACACATAGTACGTGTATGAACAACACTCACACAGATTGTCTGAGGTCTTGTTTTCTTGCTTGGAAGAACAATCAATCTTTTCTAAACTCTGGTCACTTTTACAGATAAAGCCACCAAGCTCATTGGACAAAAGCACAAGTCATAAGAGAAGTACAGGGCACCTAATCTAGGTAATTTATCTCATCCTGAAGTGTTTTCAACACAGACAGGAGAAGCTGACACTTGGAATAGGCTTCCTTTAACTTCACTTTCAAATAACGCAACTTTCAGATGACTAAGTCCACAGTAGTGCACCTTAGCCGTGAAATATGTATTACAGAGAGAGACTGAAAACTTAGCCTTAACACAGTCGGAGCAGGAACCCTTGGTTGGTGGAGAGTGTGATCCTTGCAGTGGTATAGCCAAATAGCTTGACACTGCATCTAGATAACTGTGTTTAACAGTCATTGATGGAACAATTTGCTTAATTCCCTTTTGAAGCTGCTTATGCCTTTTGGCTTCTGTAACATCCCATGGCAATGAATTCTGCAATCTAATTTTACGTTGTATGAATAGCATTACCAACAAAGCAAGCCACACCTTTCCAGAGATTCAGTAACATGCTGACACCGTCTTACTTTTGTCTCATTTAATCTCATGAATCATAAGCAATACAACAAAGATTTCTACATCTGTCTGCTTTTTTCCTAATATGAACAAGCTCTTTTAAAGCAATGGCTATCAACAGGCAAATGACTTGGTATGCTTTTGCACAGGAATGTGTATTCTCCAGGTGGTTCATGCTACCATAAACCCAAAGCTGGCTGAGGCTATTCAGAAAAGGTGGCAAAAAATGGGGAGTAAACAGTTATTTGCAGAAAGATATGTGAGGCTGTGAGGAAACAGGGAATCCCCTCACTCCTGGAACAGCCCAATTAGGAAGCAGTGGAGTGTCCCCAGAGAAGAAAAGCTAGGAGAAACTAGCAGCAGTTTTAGAGGGAGGGTGAATGAGAAAAAGCAACTGGGAGAAGGTAAAGAGATGTCTAGATTTCCACAAGAATTAAACTGGAGAAAGGGGAGTAGAAGGGACAGTGGAGAGACAGGGTAAGGAATTGTATTCCTGTTGTCATCAGCAGAGAGTGAGTAGGAAACGAGACCTGGACTGCCTCTCTCCCAAGTCTGCTGCCCCAGGCGACTGTTTACTTTGCCTTTGCCCAAGTCAGCGTGAGATGTTATAAAATGAATTTCCAAAATGCTCTGAGTCACCAGAACATGGATGAGATCTGTGGATTCAAGCCACCTTACAAGATTATGAATCTCTTCTGAATATCCATTATGCCGATGATATATAACAAAATCACTGCTGTAATGTGATGCACATGTCAACTTTACGGATGCAGTCCCTGCTCAGATGGCATCAGCAGAGGGACACGTCAGCATGGTGGATTACCAGAGCAAATGCTTTAGCATGCAAAGTGATGCAATGTGTTTTAACAACAATTGTTCCCTTATGTTTGTTTCTGTGTCAGGTTTGACATGACTATCTGCCAGGACAATGCTCAGGATCCTTTGCATTGCTTTGCAGAAGCTGATTATGTGATCAAATGCTTACAGCACATAAAATCACTTCCAATATTCAATGAGATAGATGTGCCAGAAAAGTCAGTAGGTGTTTGAAATAATTGACGCTAACAGCTAGACCTGGATTTTTCAAAAGAATATGCATTTTTTTTTGGATTTCGGTTTTGTTTGGTTGGTTGGTTTTGGTTTTTGGTTTTTTTTCTTCTTTTAATGCACTATCATATAAACTGCCTAGAAATTCAGCCTTAGCATAATGTTCATATCAAATGAAATTCACCCGTTAAGAAAGAACATGCACATGGCCCTCTGTGAAGTGGAAAAAAAAGTCTTTGTGTAGAGCAGATACCCTGTGAGCCTTCTTACCCTGTGCACATGCCTAGAACAACACAGCAGCTTCCAATGTCAGTGTAGAGCAGATGCTTGTGGGACTGGAAGACTCCGCACTGAACCGTAGCTCTTAGCAGCCCTGTCCCCCCATCTGTGCCACTAAAGCTTTTCCAGCAAAGACCCAGATCCCTATAGAAATGTTGCTGATGTGAATGACTGTAGAAGAAACGGGATGGTGACCTGTTTTTCTATTAATCACTTTTATATTGCATTTCCAGCCTACCCTGAACCATCACACAGTACCCGAAGTTAGGAAGTGTGATTGGCAATCACGAGACAAGGGCAGAAGTCTAAATGACTGCGGCACTTGGCCAAAAGTCATGATATATAGAGGCTTCACCCTGTGCTCCCAGGTTTGGGTCTAGCCTGGCACCAGTGTCTTACTACAGAACTTTGCAAGAGCTTCAGTCCCTCAGAGTTATTTAGGCACTGAAACCAATAAGAAGTGGTACCTATACACTTTCAGAAATCTTTCTTTAATTTCATCATCCCATAAATCTCTTTAATGGAGACATCCTTCATCTTTTCTGCTTCACAAGCCAGTTGTGAAGCTTAATTACACGATGATTATGAAGTCCAGTAAATACAAGATATATTAAGAGTAGTTAATGAGATTTCTGTCACAAGCAGATTCTATCTCTTGTGAAATATTACTTACATGTTTAAAAAAAAAAATTGTTTTCCAATGAAAAACACAGACATATTCAATATAAAACAAATCCAGCTTGACTACTTCCATGAACAACCCATTATACAACTCAATGATATTTATTAACATGACATGGAAAATAGCATTTACTTTTCTGACCAACATGGAATACTGTTTGCCCATCCATGTGTCAGTCATTACCTGCAGTGCCTGACCAAGACTGAGACCCAAGACCCAAGGGGGATCTAGTAGCTCAAGTACCGCCAAAGACCTGATGTGAGGTCCTGTTGCACCAAGTATCGTGTAAATCCACTACAAAAAAGTTGACTGTTTCAAATTGTATGTACTCAGTAATGCAGCCTTACCTTACCACTGGGCCCCATATAAAAAAAAAGAGCTCATATGGCATCATTGCAATTGCAATGTATTCAGCCAGTTCAGATTCCTCATGCAGCTTTAACCTTTTGTCCACAGTCTTTGCATGACTGAAGTACCTTATGTTGCCAGAAACGAATGAAGAAAGCAAGAAAAATCAAAAAGAGAAGGTCTAAAAGATTATGCAGTACTAACTATGTAATGGCTGAAGGGGGTCCAGTGCACAAGATAGAAATACTTTCCTAACAGCTACTCACATACTGACCAATTAATTCATTTCATAGCATGGTGGACCTTGGCTAGATGACTATGTGCACACCTAAGACTGTAGAGGAAGTGTTGGTTGCATATTCATTGCTTTCTCAAGCAGTAGTAAAGCATATAATCTAACATGGGTAGAAGGACTCAAAGGGAGAATGAGTGATTCCTCAAAAAGACAGAGCTCTTTGGTGCGCGTTCTTCCCAGACAGAACAAACGTACATCCTACCTACACTGTATCTGGGCAAATACATTTCCTGTTAACAATTATGGTATGGAATTCATAGATTAATAAGACTTTTGCAGAGCTCAGGCAGGAGTGATTTTGAGCACACGAAGCCTGTTACAGCAAGTTCTATTAATATTCACCAAAGGAAAACCTGTTTGTTGACCTAAAGTGCAACTGCTTCCTATTCTCTTCTTGTGAAATTACTTGGGTCCTGTGGGACAACTGTACTGAGCTTTTGACGCAAATATTAAAATTCTATTTAGATGTACAATGTTTTAATGCAAATTTTTACCATAAAACCAAATGCTCCATTCAGTTAAATTAATAGAATTACAAAAAGATGTAATGATAGCAATTAAGTCTTGAAAATGCAAATTTTATAGTCAAGGACAATTACCTCATTTATAGTATACTGGAATGATGCCAGATGAAGGTAATTTAGATCCCCCTAGCTCACAGTTATATCATGAAGGATATCTTAATTTCATTAGTACAACAAAGATGGGTGAGAAGTTAGAGAATACAAAAAAAAAAAAAAGATGGGAGAGAAAATTTGACCTTTCTCATTTCATTGCAGCAAGAATACATAGATCTTACTAAAGTATTAGTAATATTTCTTTCTACTCCCATCTCTGAAAAAAAAGCCTTTCTTTTTTTTTATTATTATTAGCAGCAATGGAACATTACTATATAAAAGGTCAGCTTCATTCAGATACTTAGAGCCAATGTGCCCATACCACAACAGTTATGGACCTCCCATTATTTCAGTTTTACGGATGCATACAGCATTAGCTCTTGGCTTACAAGGTTCCAAGCCCTGGCCTTAGGGACACATAGGTTTGACTCCAACAGGACTTAAAACATTCTTGAAAAAATTCTGCTCACTCTTATGAAAGTACTCCTACCTCCCCCAAACAGGCAAGTCAAATATTGTTAGTGTTTCATTAGCATAGTAAAGAGTAATCAAGTAGATGCAGAATACAGAGTGATATACTACAGATTTCCTAGCCTGCTTTGGGGGCGGGGAGAAGAAAGAATGGAAGAAAAGACTGTTTCATACAGATTCTTTTGCACATTACCAAGTTAAAATAGGAGTTCGAAAGACTTCAGAGGTTCTTCTTTCTTTCTTTCCTCACTGCCCTAGTAGCTACTCCTAACCCAAAGGAATATCCAGCAAAAGGCATACTAAATATGGTGCAGTACGAAATTTAAATAAAAAGTCTCTACATCTACCAGTTTTCCTTCTTTCCTTCTGCTGTAGCCACTGCAGACATTCCCAAGCCCAAGAGAGATGGACTCACTGAAGAGCTGTATCCTCCTAAATTATTCTAATTATACCAAATTCCCTTCCCAAAATCTAACCCATGGACTCTGGAAAGAGCTGAAATCTCCACAGACAGAGCAGCAAACTTTTCCACCTCTTTCCTCACCCCGAGCACAGCTAACAAGGGCAACACAAAACATGCTTGGCAAGAGAAGAGAGAGCTGCTTACCCGCAAAAGGAATGGCTTTGCTCAGATTTCGCACACAGGAGTCATCCACAACCTTCAGCTGGTGAACCTGCCCCAGCACCCCACGATGGGCTGGTGGAAAGGGACTGGATTTATCCTTTTGAGCAGCACCAAACTGCAACAAGAATGCGGCATTGTGGGATCCCTGCCCTGGAACCCCTCACAGAGCCACTTTATAGACCTGGCTCACTGCAAAACAACCCATGCACTTGAGGGGTGCAGTGGTTTTACCCTTCATCCCCCTGTCTCCATGATAGCTAGTGTAATATTTTTAAATGGTAAAATGCGTACATGCAAACCTTACTGAGAGACGAACGTGAACAAGTGAAACCGTTTTGTTAATCTGACCTACAAGTTAACTAAATGTGTTCTTCAGTGATTATGTTAAAGGCACCATTTACCACAAAAATGGGCACCTTAAAAATAAAAGGCCAACTATAACCTGAGTTTAGTTCATTATTGATTTTAACAACAGGACTGTTGGCTATTTCATTTTAAGAAAACAAGCCTATTCTGAAGGAAAAAAAATGTACCTTGAGTAGGGTTTGTGCTTTTTCCTACTTATTCCTGAATTAAAATACAGCTGAGCGCACATGGAGACACACTGGGTTTGCTTCCTCGGACGTGGTCTTGTGAAAAGAGGAACAGGCCCAGTGCTTTTTCCCCGTCTACTTGTCAACATGTGTGCTCAGGCACACTTATAGCACTGTCCTTGTTTTGCACTGATCTCAAAGTGAAAGTCTGATTACGCTGAAGGGAGCTGGAGAGATGCCATTGACTTCAATGGCAGGATTTCACCCCATATTTCTTCAAGTCAAGGATGGTATCAGTCACCCCTGCTGCTTGAAACCAGTGGAAGATATCCTGGCTCAAGGAGAGTCATTGGCTCCCTGTGGGGTTCAGATTTTCTTCAGTGAATTCTGTCTTCTGTCATCTAAGAGAAAAATTAGACCTTGTACCAATATTGACTTCATCCCATGCTTCAGAATGTTATAACCCAATTAGACCTGACAAGTTAATCTGAACTTTTTATTTATGTATTTTTTTTATATATGTATGTATGTATGTATGTATGGACTGAGGTAGCATTCTAAAATCTCCGAAAGTTTTTGTGGATGTCATTTGGAGTCTTGGCTTAATAAGGAGTGCTTGAGTGAGTTAAGATTGGGTATGTTTGTACTGTATTGTACAATACTGCTTAAACTTCCATGTCATTTTTTTGAAAAGCATAGATTTAACAAGCTAATAGTTTGTGAATCTGGTGAGTCTCTGCCACTGCAGGGAAAAATGTTTTGTCCAGGCTATTCCCAGTATGTCTCAGTTGTAAAAAAAAACAGGCTGTGATCATAATAGGATATTGATTAGTCTGGATCCCATACAGAGCAGAACTTTATTCTGTGGTGGACCACTAAAGGTCATGTTGCTTGATTGCTCCATAGCTTCTAAAATACAAGAAATATTGAACCAAAACTGCTTTCAATTATGCTCATGTTATCTGAGGCCTGGGAATGTAACTGAGGGCAGCATTTGGCCCATTCTGTTACAAAAAGGGGCTGATTCTCAGCATTTCATTTTGTCGCTAGCAGAGCTGAAGTGATGTCCTGGGCTAAACTTAATTCCAAGGTAAGCAGGTGCAAACCTGTTAGATCCATGGACTTATGTTTAGATGGATCTGACTTACAGTGATTGGTGCCTACTGTTATCTGAAAATTCCGTTGGGTTTAGGACTAGTTTTGGTTTACATCTTCGTATGTATTTCTGCAGAACAGTACTTACAAGTGTTTATAAACCTCAGTTCTCCGAATTCCTCACTTGGCCTAACTGTCACAATGATCTTAGGTCAGCAATAAGCTAACAACTTGCTGTTAAATAAGATTTAATCAAAGCATGATGCTGTGGTCAGTGAAATGAATTAGCTTTTTGTGATAATGAAGATCCAGGCCAAAAATTATATGATTATGTCAAAATATGTTCTGGAAAATAGTATAGATCTAACTCTTCCTTTTACCACACTGACACCACCAAGACTGTAAGCACAGAAACGGGCTTCTAGGAAATGTTATAATATAAGTGAAGGAAAAATTTATCCTATTCTATGTTCTTTCAAGAAATTCAGTTTTCTAGTCAGAACTCCAATACAGTAAATTGAATTTGTGGTCACCCAGACAATTCAAGACAACTGTGGAGAAAAATTCTAGCAATGAGTCAATTATTTCCTTGATCCTATCAGGAATGTGAGTTAGATTTAGCTTGATTCTAAATTCCACTAAATCCTAAAATGCAGTAGAGAAAGAAACAGAGGAGTCATACATTAATTTTAGTCAGTACTGTTCCTAGTTGCTATTTGGTAAGTTAGAAAGCAACTTGTCTATTGCATATTTATTCCAAACTAATAGAGCAATTCGGGGCGGGGGGGGAAAAAAATAGCTGTGTCTTTTTATGTATTTATGGAATTATTTATTTATTCCTATTTCTAATCTATACTGCAATGCTTCTTGTGGAATGGAATCCCCTTTTTACTTCTGACCTGTATCTGCTTTGAAAGTTGTATGGATGGGAAATTTCTTTTCTGTTTTCTGATGTTTTTCTTCTCACTTTATGAATGCTCAAAAATGAGACAAATGATTTCTGATCATTTTCTATTTTCCCAGTTTTCTGAATACTGGAGTGGGTTTCTTTTGAGACATGACGGGAGGGTTGGACTAGGTGATCTCCAGAGGTCCCTTCGAACCCTGACCATTCTGTGATTCTGTGATTTAAAAAGGATTTAAGGTTCTGCATTTAAAAGTCCATAGTAAAAGTCCATATTTTCAGAACTTGCCTGTGATTTTTGGAGACTTGGCAGTTTGTGGGTCCGGTTTAGAGAACTACTTGATCTTCATGTATTTAGAGCATTCACAAAGCCGGTTGAAGCACAAGCATGGCTTTCAGTGTCCTTACGGTCCTTTAGGCTTATTCTCTTCATTAACTGCAAACTGAGGTATTTTGGAAAACTCTATTTTTAAAAATTCTTGCCTTCAATGAATTCCACAGTCCTGTGCAGAAAGTAAATAGGAACACCGGGTTAAGCCCAGGCTTCAAATTTTCCTGATTCTTGCACAACTTCTTGTCTATTGGACATTCCTCAGCAACTACAACCATTTATAAAATTCAGCCAACAGTGGAAATAACTAGCAATATTCTGTCCAGATAATGGAGAGCCATCTGAAATGTTAATTTTTTCAAAGATGAAGAACGGCTTGCTTAGATAATATATACATATATTTGCCTTTTTTTTTTTTACTTTGTGAAAAGGATGTCTTACAAAAAGAAAGTTTGCAAGACAGAAAAAATAGGTATTAAATTCCTGAAAAAAAAAAGGAAAAGAGTACGGAGCAATTTTTGCAAAACCAGATTGCAGATCCACTGACACTATCTTGTTCACAGTAACACATCAAGTAATTTCATAAGAGAGCTTTCAGCTTGTTCGTTTAAAATGTTCTAATAAAACATCTAGCTCGTAACATTACCGTACCCTGTAAGGGATTTCATATACTTTCCAATATAGCTTCTGATTGGAAGTATTAGCTGATGCAGCAGGATAAATAAAGAAATGTCTAGATTGCTATGGTTCCCAAAGGTCATTTTTATGAAAAGATCAGGAAATATGTTTCATTGAAATTAAAAATAAAACCATATCAAGTTTAATAGCATTGTTACTATAATGACATAAAATTCAGTGAGATGTTGTACTGTTTAGTATTTGACTGTCAAGTTTCCACAGTGAAGCTGAGATGTGGTGAAGCATTTAAACTTTTTAAACTGAACTTGCTTTCAATTTTATTGCTATTTCATTACCTGCTTCCCTTTTTTTCCCCTTGCTATAACATAGCTTGTTTCTTAGTTGAACCTGATGTTTTCCGTAAAGTACAATAAAAATTCATGGAGGTCCACACCTCTACTCCCAGGAAGACTTAGTGTGAATAGCCCCCCCCCATATAACCAAAAGCTTTCTACTTCAATTCCTTTTCTCCATCAAGAGAGGACCCCAGCAGTGTTTTAGGGCACAGAATCATAGAATTGCTGAGGTTGGAAGGGATCTTTAAGATCATCAAGTCCAACCATTAACCTAACCTGACAAAACCACTTCTAAACCATGTCCCCAAGTACCACCTCTAACCTTTTTTTAAACACCTCCAGGGATGGCGAATCCACCACCTCCCTGGGCAGCCTAATTTAATGTTTAATAACCCTTTCAGTGAAAAATTTTTTCCTAATATCCAATCTAAACCTCATCTGACATAACTTGAGCCCATTTCTTCTCTTCTTATCGCTTTTCACCAGGGAGGTCAGCCCCCATCTCTCTACAACCTCCTTTCAGGTAGTTGTAGAGAGCGATAAGGTCTCCCCTCAGCCTCCTCTTCTCCAGGCTAAACAACCCCAGTTCCCTCAGTCGTTCCTCATAAGACTTGTCCTCCAGACCCCTCACAAACTTTGTAGTCCTTTGTAGCCCTAGCATGGCAAGGGCAGCAATGCCAGGACACCACTGCCTTTGAGGTTTTCTCAGTGATGGCATCATCTGAGACAGTTTAATATCAGAAGCTGTATCAAACCTCAGCCATTCTGGAAAAATGGAGAGGGTCCAGCTGGCAAAATGCCACTGTTCCCAGGTCTGCATTCACATAAACAACTGCAAAGACAACCGAAGCCAATAACTGTGAAGTCAGGGCAGTCTCTAGCTACGCACAGCCTATTGTTGGACGTGGTGTTGAGTGCTAGGGTCAGAGAATTGAAAAGTTTATAGCTTGGCACAGCTCTGCAAAATTTGTATTTTCAGATAAAAAAAGAAACCTCTGACTCCATCCCTGGGACAGAAAGGAGTCAATACACATAAGTAACATGGAACGTTTTGGGACAGAATCACAGAATCATCTAGGTTGGAAGGGGCCTTTAAGATCGTTGAGTCCAACCATTAACCTAACACTGCCAATGCTTTTTTTTTTAAATGCAAGCTTGGTTTAGCACATTTCCCCAGGAAGGATTTTACCAGGTTAGTTTAAGAGTTGTTTGGATTCACCAGTGTAGAAAACAGATAGCTGTAAATGTTCTTGAAACATTTACTTGACATTCCTGATAAAGCCAAAGTCTGAGCGCCCTAGCTGCAAGAGTTACTCTAAATGTTTCAGCAACTGTAAAATCCTTCATAGCAAAGTATGACAGTCTTTGGAGGTCTGTCTGAAAATGACTATATGAATTATACTCATATACTGACCTCTGTTCTGGAGGGGTTTTTCCCACCCTCCCACTTAGCCATATTTTGGCAGTAATCAAAAGAGCAACAATATACATGTGTGAGAAAGAGCAAAAAGGGGAGACAGCAGTTAACAGTACCCATTTATACATCCTTGCTTGTTTACTTACAGTGCCATCTAGAAGGCAGGTGACAACTGTCAGCAGAGCCTCTATGTTGTACCTACCAAGTGCCAAGTAGGTTTCAGCACAGCACACAGAGCTGGGATGTCCCTTCTGCTGCTCAGCCCTGGCATTCCTCCTTTCTCCTCACCCCTCTGCAATGCTCCTTCAGGACTCACTTCACATGGGTAAGGCAGCCCTCCAAACCTTGAAAGGATACAGAGACGCTGTTGTTATTTACTCTAACGCTGAGCTTTCAGGAAAGATTAATCAGCTAAAGGACTCGAGGAGTCTCTGCAAAGGAAGTTTCAGAGACAGGAAAACAGAGGTGGAGAAGTTACTATCTCCAAATAACTTCAGAGAGCCTTGGTCACAGAAGGCAGAGCGCTACATATTCTGGTGGGTTTGCCTCAGACTCTCTCCATCAGCTTTGGCCCCCAACAGACGGTGCAAAGACTGAAGATTTAGACTTGCTTTGTTTGTCTTTTGGCCAGACTAGAGCGGGTACTGGACGGGCACAGTTTGGTCAGTTATACCAATTCTGGTTCATAGTCTGATTCAAAAAAAAGAGGATTTGGCGAGTCTTGTTAGCAAATACAGATACTGTGGATTTTATAGGTACTGCAAATGTGCTATTGCCATCTTGGATGCTGGCCATGAAGCTGGTAGCAAGTTGTGCTGTGGGTAGAGAGCTCTGAATGTACAGGTCAAAGATCTGCCACTCTTCGTGAACAAGTTTAGCTTTCTGCCATTTGTGCCTGAGGTTAGTATTTGAACTGTGTTGATAGTCATTATGAAAGCTGGAACTGTGAACCATTTAGCTGGACTTAGGTTTGTTCAAGAAGGTGAAACAAAAGAGGTCTGACACAAAAAAAGCAGAGGAGGAAGGACGGTGATTCTCCTTGCAGCTGGTTTTGTACAGATATCACCTAAATTTGGATGTTTTCTAATTCCTTTCTCTTAAAGACCTCATAGAAGGCAGAAATTATGATGCACCTACATGAGCTGGACCAGACTCTATGCTGATATGGACTTTGCAATAGTAATAGTACAGCAATACTAAAAATGCCACCGGTCCTAAATCTCTAGCTGTGGGGATTTCTATTTTACACATCTGGCTTAAGGCATATATACACTGAAATCTTCTCTCCGTTGAAACAAATGACAAAGCTTGTGGTTGTTCAAATGGAGTTGGAAAATAGAACTGACTCAAGAATGACATCTTTTTAATACATTCACGTAACCAACATGAAGACTTCTCTAATAAGGGTGGAAATAAGAGTTTACTCCTTTATTTAAGTTTTTCTTTGCTTTTTTTGGATGAAAATCAGTGTTATTCAAATACAGTGTTTGAAAAGCACTGGGAAATCATGAATAAAGTATTATTTCATGGAAAATCTATTAACATAAAAGATCAATAATTATTCTGTCTACAGTTTGGTGTTTTTTTGAACCATCCTGTAAACTTTAATAACAAATTACAAGGCTGGTACAGAAGTGTATGGGAAGGGCTAGGAAATCTGAATAATGGATGGCATTCTTCTTTCAACACTGTAAACTGAAATTCTGCCTTCATTAAATTTTGCCACTAATTTCAGCAAAGTCAGAAGTTCACTCTGTAATGTTTTAGAGGCAACTGTCTATCACCCTGTTAAATTCTGCTCTTTCTTTTCCATGGATGTATCGTATCCTATCAGTCAGGTATGTATCCACAGCTAGTGTGAGGCCAAAATTAGCCAATGTGGGGAAAGATAAATGTCTGGGGGCAAGAGGAAGGCATAATTGTTTGGTAAGATCAGATGGAAGGGGCTATGGCAAAGGCAACATGACCTGATGAAAGGTTGGGGCTTGGTGTAAATTCAGTAGTTCAAGCCAAATGCAGGGATTAGGGGGGCATGAAATTAATTATTTGACCTTCAGGGAGAAAATTTGAGCTACTAAGTAGTTATACAAATGTACTATTTAGTCATCCAAGAAATTAGCAGGTTTTATTATTGCAGGACAAGGAGGGAGTACACAGCAAAGTAATGGTTTCTATAGCCTTGGTCTCTTTTTGGATATAATATTTGATGTTATAACATCCTGAAAGCTACTGTGTCATGAGAAAGGGGCAACCCTGGAGCACAGAAAGACAAAGAGTGGGCAAAGGACTAAAGTGTCCTGATTTTCCCCCCTTTCCCTGTAGACGATCAGAAGGTGATGTGCCGAGCCGTAAGGTGAAAAAAAGGCCAAATCTCACATTAGCAATGAGTCCTCTAGCTGTTAAAGGTACTAGTCATCCTGGGTGAGGTCAGTTTTTCATGGTGACTCAAAGGGACGATGTTGCTTGTGTCAGCAGAAGCTTAGCTATGGTCACAGCTGCACAGGTGTGGGCACCGCTTCTCTTAGTGAACCACCTGGAGTCT